>NW_011344315.1:53973-87963 GCF_000735185.1 Notothenia coriiceps
GACCCCGTCAAAGAGGGAAATTAAAATTTCTCAGAGGACGGAACGTTTGTAACCGTAGACGACAAATTGACGGGAAGTGAAACGGTTACAATGATTTATGAAGGTTTTTGAGAGACTGGCAAAGAGGACAGGGCGTAAGGGTCTCAGTGGTCCGACTTGCATCCGGAGAGCAATCGAAGAACGATAATAATCTGTGACGCGGGGTAGACAACGGTCTAAAACTCTCTTTATTCCGTCGGGTCCGAGATACTTTGGGTGGGCTTTTCTTCGTTGTGTATCGTACTAACACATTAAAAATTAATTTGGTTTTGATATTCCGGGAATCCTACTTAAAATTCTTGGCACTTGCGTACCAGGTACACAAACAAAACATCGTAATTATTTATTTAAATTTTTTTTTTAGGACTACGGGCCCGGTGCTAAAAAAAGAGGGCTAAGAGCTACGAAACTTTTTTAGTTCAACTAGCCGAGGCTAGGGGCTAGGTGCACTTAGCTAGCCTGTAGAGATGTTGATATGGTTATTCTTTATGGTGCTGGGTGGTATAAGGCCAAAAGAATAACAGCCAAGATAGCTGAATTCATCGCGTTGGATGACAAGCCGTTATCTGTTACCTTTTTTTTCTCTTAATGCATTACATAAAGATCGGATCGGGAAAAATCGGTATCGGCAGATTGTCAAAATCAAATGATCGGAATCGGATGGGGAGCAAAAAAAGGTGATCGGGACATCCCTAGTTAAGGGGTCCTTGGTATGAAAAAGTTTGAGAAACACTGCTCTAAAGTGTTTTCTTTAACAGAAACAGCAAACTCTTAATTAAAAAAAAAAACGAATAAAGTGATGCCTCAGTGTTAAATTCAACGTTTACATAATATTTTCGGTCAATGGTATCTACTTGAACTGTGAAGTGTTCTCTGTACCTTCCAGTCCACTTGGTCTGAGACACTCCTGAGACTTCCTGGAAGGTAGAGTCTGCCAAGCTGGGGGGGGCGGCCTGGGTGGAGGTCCTCCGCTGGGAGGGGGTGGGCGAGAGGGAGGAGGCTTCTTGGTGCTTGCTACAATGTCTGGTTCCGCTGTGAATTGCCGCGGGGGTTTCAGAGGACCAGAGGAGTCCGAGTCAGCCGACCCATCTGCGAATGGGACCTGGTCTAAGATATCTGCAGGTCTGTGCCCCCACTCCCCCTCACCATCCACCCCAGCCCCCCCAGGGTGACTCCGTCTGACGGTGCTGGTGATGTCTGGGGGCTGAACGCTTTCTTGAGAGCCGACTGATAGCCCTGGGAGGTCTGCGGGTTCAGGTATGGAGCATGCTCCGTTTGTTGCAGCACTTTCCTGTTGATCCTCTGGCCTCTCCACAGGTTGAGGTTGGACAGCCGGCGCTGCTAGCCCCGCAGGAACTTCCTGAGCATTATCCTCTTCCTCCGCCTCCGGTTCTGCTCTCACATCAACATGAAGCTGATCCAACAGCTCAGCCACCTCGGCCACTTCACCAGCACTTCCCTTTTGACTCTCCTCAATGATGCTATCAATGATCTTTGAGGAAGAGAAAAACAAAAACAGATACTATGATGCAAGTTCCCAATACAACAGAAATATGTCAAAGATCATATGTATTTATGAAATCCACACTGCCATACACTATATTCCAAAAGTAACAAAATATGATGAAATCTCCATGTTATCATAGATCACACAGAAATAGGGCCATTCAATTAAAAACCATACCAGTAGGGGATCATCTGACTGATTCTCGGATGCGGCCACTCCGCAACTCACATCTTGTGCAGCGTTTACTGGTCTCTGTGAAAGCTGTTCAGAAAACTATTTTAAGACACTACAATACATACAAGAAAGGAAATAACACATCTCACATGCTAGCTTTGAATAACATCAAGGCGAAGCCACAAAAACCGACTTGCGAACTCACAAAGCAATATTCTTCTTTAAACTTTCCAAAAGTTCTAGTTTTTCACTTTCATTATTTCATTTGATGCAGACATTGAGTGACTGATTGTGATCAAATTCCCGGCTTTTCATGCTAGTTTTAACTATGCATGAAACACTTTCTTTTTATACAAATTCACTTTCCTGCAAACTCAATGTTTTCAGTTCTCTTAAACACAGGGCTAATGCTGGTCCGTGAGCAGTTTCACTCCTGGTTCCATTCCGATATCACTTCAGTATTGTGTTGCAGATAAAGCAGTACATCTACGCTATATCTCGTAAGGGACAAAGCGTAATTTGAATGTCAGTTGTAACTGGCTGTGTGGGAACAACGTGCAGAGCAACCAGGCCGGATTATATATTTACATAATAACTGTCAGTAAGAAGCTGATATGTTGCCAATGGATGAGTATTCACAGTTAATGACTCATTAATAAAACAAGGCTGTTTCTCACACAGGGTATAAATAGTTTAACATGAATTCACTTAAGGTGGGCGCAGCATTAACGAAAGCTACAAACACTGCATTCACCTCTATATAATTAGCCACTGTAGGGTTCAGTTCCAACAGTCCTACTAGGGCTGCTCAATTAATCGTATTTGAATCGCAATTACGATTTTGGCTTGCAACGATTATGAAAACAACATAATCGAAATAAAACGATTTTTCTTTTTTTTAATTATTGGTTTTTCAGTTGAATTATACTTAAAGTTCAGGGTAATCAACTGTTAAAAACATACTGTTCAACATTTTTTTTTCAATAAATGGATGTTTTCAAAGTAAATGGATATTAGATTTTAATAATCATGATATCAATTATTGACCCAAATAATCGAGATTATGATTTTTGCCATAATCGAGCGTCCTACCTACCTCCAAAACTAACAATCATATGATATATATCTGGCAAAAAATAACTAGTTTCAATCTACCTCAATACTCAACAAAGGATTTGAAAATAATATGATCTAAATTGTTTTACTTTAAATTAATCTAATTTAAATGAATGTATTAGCATGTATTATGATGTATTAACATTTTCCACATCATTTCCAAGCCTTGGTAACACTGAAAATACTGAAAAAGTTAGAATAATCAGTCCAATAGCAACTCCGCAAACAGTGCCTTGTTTCAACAGTGACTGCGCTTAGATAAACATACCTTGGGAGAAGGAATGAAAAACTTTGCAGGTGACCTAGAAAAACACAAGGGGAGAGTGAAAAAAAAAAAGTAATCCTTATTATGTAATTATTCTGGAAATTCTGAAAGCAATTCACAGACAAGAATGGTATTCACTTCACTGGTGTTAGGGACGTTATTTAGTAAGCAAATGCATTCAGATGCTGCTAAAAGGTCAATAAATAGTTTTTGTTCTGAACTTGATAATAAGTAATAAGTACTAGTAAAAAAAGAGCAGCTAGATTTACCAAAATGATTCATGTCATGCATGTGTTATCAACTGACCATTCATTGCATGGTAGCCTTTACAATGTACAATTACTGAAAAAGCAAATACTTATAATTTACAAATGACAGAAAGTCCAGAGGGCAGCTTCACAGTTTCACCTTGTTGTAATACAAGATAAATGCTAATAACTGATTTAATGGGTCATCATAAATAAGTAGGACTCCTATCATTATTTGGAAAACAGCCAATGTTTCCTGGTTTATTTTGACTTCAGTCGATACAACCACCAGCCAGCCAAAACACCGAGCTAACACAATGACACCTAGAAAAATATAGTTGGTGTTACAATAAGCAATGTTTTTAAAATTAAATTCACAATCTAATCTCTGGAATAACATCATGTGACTTGTTAAGGTTGACTCTCTCTGCACTT
Organism: Notothenia coriiceps; assembly: GCF_000735185.1. Lineage (NCBI taxonomy): Eukaryota > Metazoa > Chordata > Actinopteri > Perciformes > Nototheniidae > Notothenia > Notothenia coriiceps. The sequence continues at coordinate 57,758 of NW_011344315.1, forward strand.
ACATTAAACTGCAAGTGAACTTAGGTATCCAACACATTTTATTGGTTTATATACAGGATTTACAGGACAGTATTTAGCAGCGACTAGAGGCTCTGATGCAGTTCAGTATATAACATTATCATTTAGCAAAGTTATCTTTAGCTTTCATTACTAACGGTTGCTTGTAAGTTGTTTGATTCTTATAACCTAGCATGACACATTAAGCAGACAAGCGTATGCATTGGACACTTTTATGTGAAGTCAAGTTATGAAAATGTAAAGTTTCCTTACACTTTTGGAGATGGAGTAAAGTGAACGTCCTCAGGAGCATCATAGAATTCCTCGGTGTCACTTGTATCTGACGCCATGCTAACATGAATTTAGCTTACGAGCTACTCAAATATAGTCGCCAGGCAGCTGTTTAAAAGCCTAACCTGCGAATCAAAGTGCCACACACATGCACTTGTCCTCTCTGTGTGTGTATTATAATTTAAAATACTTTCCCCCGGGGTCGTCAACCACTTTTTCTGTCCAACGTCACGGCATAACGTTACAGTATGCTAGTCAAAATGCTAGGCTAACAAATGTAATCTACTGGCACGGCGGACCAACGCCTACTGCTGCTAGCTTTCTACCCTCTTATAAATCTGTCTCCTTCACAGCACAGTATTCTCTATGAAAGCACCAATAAAGCGCGTTTTTACAACAGCATAATACTTGGTCAGCTGTCAAGCTAACGGAGACAGTGACCCGCGTCATAAACAAACCAGAAACACAAAAAAAAACATATGAACGAGGGTGAATCAAAGGGCGGGGCTGGGGGGCTCTCTTCTTCTCCCTCACTTATATTACATGGTTTGTATGATTCTGTAATATCACTGCCCACTACTGGATTCTTTGAGGAAAAGCAAGCAGGAAAATCGGGAAAAAAAACAGGGATGGGCTGTTATCATGTGACTTGGGATGCTGGGTATGAAGAAAGGAGATTTTTATTATAAGATTGCACACAAAACAATTGGCAAATAAGCCAATCACTATTTGAAAATAAAAAACACAAAAAAATCGATCTATCTATCTATATATCTCTAATCTATCTATCTGTCTATCTATCTATCTATCTTTCTATGTATCTACCTGTCTATCTATGTATCTATCTATACATCTATTTATCTATCTATCTATTTATCTATTTATCTATCTATCTATCTATCTATATATATATATATATTTATCTATCTATCTATCTAATCCATCTTAATATATCCATTTATCTATTCATGTATTCATGATCAAACCTTCCATAATCCACTTTTATCTCGCTCTATACCTCAGAAACCTGCAGATGAAATGCTGTTGTGGGTCTTCCTCATCTTGGATCTTGCAGTGGTCATGCATACATATTTATTTCACAGTTCAAACACAGCCTCCTTCACTAGCAGGATCCATTTCTTGGAAAAAATAGAAATAGACGATTCAAATTGAATCAATTTTGTATTGTCACATACTGTATGTGCAAACCACAGTGAAATTGAGGGTCTGCATTTAACTCATCCTCATATAAGGATTCGGGCAGCTACTATACACTGCCCAGGGTCAGGGAGCAGTATGTGGAAGCAGAGTAGAATATTGCTGGGTACCAGTCCCTCTGTAAATGGTCTGTTTTGGTACTTGAACCCTTAGGGACTTGGTCCCTATGGACTGAGCTACTGTCGCTCTCCATGCAAATAAAAACGTATAACACCAACACTGCAAAGCTTTATACTGCTTATAATATTATACAGCCCCTGGTACATTAGTAACACAGAGCCATTCACAGTGAGAATCAAAACATTGCATTTATTTGAAAATGATTCAGATTAAATTGATTCTGCAATATGTGTGGGAAATGTATTTATATTTATAAATGTTGATATTACTAGAAAATGTTATTACATGGTACTGTTTATCAGCTTCTTTAACAGTCAGCCCATTCATAAGCTGTGAATTGTTTGGTAAAACATGCACATAAATTAGCAGCTGTGGGTCCTATTGAGTCAAACATAGGCAAGCACTAAGAACTGCTGAGCAGCCAACAGTACAGCTAAATTACAATTGCAATTGTACTTGACGTTTGTTCCAAAGCGTTCTTTGTTGCAAACCAATGCATTAGTTGATTAATACTGATTTTTTTATTAATTATCGGAGTGGTAAAAAGGTGGCGGTGTCATTAATGAAAAAGCCTCATTGCATTTTAATGAATTGCATTAATTTGTTTTGGTAATATTGTAGACAGTGTGCATTTTTATAATCAAGCGTGGAATAAATATGCAAAAACCAAAAACGAAATAAACCCCAAACTCTGAATGTGTTTTGCATCATAAGATTGCTTTTTGAGCAGAAGGCTTTGTCCTTGACCGATACACAATTCACTACATAGGAGGTTTTCTAATACAGCTTTACAATTGTATTCATTACACAATTAAGGTTATGCTATTAATGAAAATGTGAACTATATTTTAAGAGACAGACAAAAAAGACTATGCATATATACATGCAGGCTGCATTTAAATCCCTCTTATCTCCCTGATAATAACCTCAAAAAAGTCCTACTTCTTTTGTGAAAATGACCACATACAGCAGGGCACTTGGGGCTCTTCATTGGAGTCACCGTGTGTGTTGTTGCAGTAATTTGTCAAATCATAAATAAAGATATAAGGCTGTCACTTCATACCATAGCTTCATACTTGTAACAGGGTGCCTATCACTATCCTTGTATATACTGCTGGGTGTTTCGAAGAAAACACTATCTATAGTACCCTAATTAGTCGAACAAAGCAACACAATATTTGTTACAGGGTACAAATGCCTCACAGAAAGACGACTCCTCTTTGGAAACACTTTATTTAGTAACGGAAGTTTTGAGCCAATGAGAAAAGATTGCCATACTCTTCCACTAATGGGAAGTTAGGATGCTCCGGCTCTCCTAGTAAGCCATGACTTCATTGGATAAAACAAGGAAGGAGGCTACAGGCCAGGGTATAAGTGGATTTGAGGGCTTGGAGGAAAACAAGGACGCTAGTTAACGTTGTCTCGGCGTTGAAGGTATGGAATATGTTATTTAAAAGTTTACAGAGTGTATTCAAGATACATAGGGTGGTTAAAAAAGCAAATGTAGTATATCAAGCTCAACAAATATCAGTTTGACAGGTAGTCACAGACATATGATGGCAAACCAAGCAACCACACTAACTAATAACTAACCAAACTAACTCATGTAAAGACCCCGGTGTTTTACGTGTTTTCTGTCAGTAATGAAGCTATAAAAGATATCGGACGAAGAGCTACTTACTTAACAGCTATGTAGTCGCTTGTCTTGGTCTAACGTTGTTTCAAGCTAGCCAATGGTCATGTTTGAGGGTTAGCTTGGCTAGTTAGCATTAGCCTGTTCCAACTGGAGATGTTAGGACTTGGCTAAAGAAACATGGCCAGGAAACTAGCACAGCTTCAGTCTGACAGCTTTGCCTCTTGTGACAATGTATACGTTTAGCGTGGCTAAATAAACAATAGCATTTTTAACAGCCTAAAGTATTTGCTAGCAAGGAAGTCGGCTACCTCCATAGTTTCTGCCTACATGTTTCAAGCTTTTAAAGGACTAATCTCACCGTCTTCATGCCTGAGCTCAGCGCACAGCACTTAGCAGAAGCAAACTATCAACTCCATCTGTTCAGTGTCACTACAAACATGTCACTTTAACGTGTTCATATCAACAGGAACCAGGCGGTTACGGAAACTTTTTACCAAATAGTAATAGAGTTTACCAGTGGCAATTATTTTAAAACATCTAAGTACTCCCTTTATTTAGTACATCATGTCAGCTGAATTACCCGGGACATTGTTCTGCCAAGTAACACACACACACAAGGCAGATATTTATAGCTTCAATTAGCCTAGTTCTGTGTAAGCAACAAGTTAGGAATATGATGCAACTGTCACATTTCAGCTGGGGTTGGGGATCAAGAAACGCCCATGCCCCCTTTCATCAATGCATGTATGACATTTTACATCGAAAATGAACATTAATGCAAATATATTATTTTGAGGAAGTAATATGAGCACAGGCTGTTGGGAGCTAAAGTATGTCAAACACAAATGTTTGCTTTTAGGATTAACATGCTGGAAAGTTCTGATATTTACTGAAGTCGTAGGCTGTTATTAAACCTTTTCTGACACGTTGGAACTGTCATGTTGGGCTCTTCTATTCACTTGTTCATCTCAGTTGGGACAAAGTAGCTTGTAGATGTTGTTACATATTTAAAACTGTGTGAAATTGTAAGAAAGTCTAACTGTTGATCTGTAGTACAATAATACATGTGTTCTCTGTTTGTTTTGGAGATGTGAGACACAATTTATTTAACTGGCATGCATGACTTACTGCATGGCAAAGGTGTCTTAGTTACGGAAATTGATATATTTGTCTAATTAGGCAAAACATTGTATGTGTGCGGACAAAATTAAACTCTGATATAGTGCAGTTGTAAGACTTGTTGTTGCTAATCAAACCCTTACTACCAGTAACATATTTGGCTTTTTTTTCTTGTGTAAAATGTAATATTTGTTGATGGTACCATGTTGTTTTTTAGGTGTGGTTTTGGCAAGGGTATGGAGCACCCTGTGCACAGAGGGGAGACGATGCCCATCGGACTACACGACAGGTAATGTGCAAATGTCTCTTATTCAGTTTTTTTTCCCTTACAATTGTGAGTATGTGTATTAATTAACTAGGCAAAATGACTTTCAAAATGGTTGACCGTTCTTGAATTGTAAACATTACCTGAGTTATCAGTGCTGTTGTCAGTCCGGGTTGGAACATGTCTTCTGCCTGTAATTGGACGTGTTAATATGGTAATCCGTGATTAGATTGTAAGAAAGAAAAGAAGTAGGCCTAGCATCAATTACCTGGGACAAGGGTTGAGAACTACTGCCAAGAGTCTTACTAAAGTGTCACGCATGATTTAAAAGACATTACTTTGTTTATTCTACATTAATTCACCTTTGGCAGTTTGCCAATGCCTGAATGGCCTGGACATGGTGTTGCTAATTTATCACCATTTGCCAGCTGTTGTACTCTCGCACGGTTTTGTCACTGACCAGATGTGGAAGTTGAAATTGAATATAACGACAACTGTGTTTGATCACTTTGTTCTTCAACTTTAAACAGTATATCAGCAAAGTTAAGATTAAAGCTATGACTTCTAAAAGATGTCCTCAGCCGACACATTTGGCCCGGTTTCTCTAGAGTTTGCTGGAGAGAATATCAGTATAGCCGTGAGTAAGCTGCAGGAGAAACTAAGACAAATGGAGAAGATACAGAAACTTGGTTCAGTTGCGCGACCTCTGTTCTTTAATTAGTAGAATCACACATTTTACTCTGTTTTTGTGGTAATTACTTTGCAATAATAATCGACTATGTTGTAATTGTTACAAATGATCCGTTTCTTTTAACATCAATGACAGCAGGCAGGCGAAGCATAGTCTGCTTGAAAACTGCGTGTAAATAAAAGAGCAGACCAGATGACATTATGAACTTGCTTTTATGGATTATATGTTTTTTATTTCTTTAAAAACATCCTATCAAATGATTTCACATACTGATTCCTCTTGGATTAAGACCCGAGTGTTGCTATACAAGGGTAGATTGTGAGTTTTTTTTGTATTTGCTTCTATCTGTTTGCAAACGATTTTCCTTTTAACACATGAACATAATTGTGACCGTGTGGAGGTGGATGAGAAACTACACCAACTGGATGAGCAGTTATGCAAAAAAAAGAACAGATATTATCCTTAATTGTTGAGTTGATTGAAAGAGGCAACAATCATGGCATCAGTTCTCCCTCTGTGTTTTGTTGTATCAAACATTTTAAGTTTTCTACACACAGGGGTTATCTTAAAAATGAACATCATAACACTGATTGTTGGGAATATTGCAGTGATATTATCTTTCCAAGGGAGTTGCGTTTTTGTGAGGAGAGTAATTATAACTGAGGATGACAGGTGGAGCTCTGAGCTCTCGGGCTTTGACAGAAGAGACCAAATGACGGCTGCCCTTGCAGCGGAGGCAAGCTCATTCTGCCATTTATAGTGTTAGCTGGAAGGGACAATAGTGGAAAGCCTTAAGGTGTAATGAAGATTGTTATGAGGATGGAGCTGCAGGTGGATGCTTCCCCCTCAAAACCTCCCATGAAGCCTTTTTTTCCATTATAACTAGACTGTGCCATCTTCCCCACTTGCAGTTTCAACAATATAATAGTGATTCACACTTTGAAATAGATCTAAAACATTAAAATGTCATTCTAATTTCGTGGACTAGGCATAAGAAAATCCTTATGTCATGAATATCCTGACTCAAATTAATTGGGTATGTTTTAACAATTAAAACATACTTTAATTTCTCTACTTAACATTTAGCTAAAAACAAATATTAGTTTATTTCTTCTCAAATAGGACACATCCTCCCTTTTCTTTCTTTTGTTTTAAATGAGGTGGTCATTAATCAGAAGGTTTGGCTGCATAAATGAGGAGCACACAGAAGACAAATAGGGACATTGTTTGGCTCTGGTCTTGCATGATAATTCCTGTGTTTTTCCAGACTTTCTTTTCCACTCTACTTTGATAGCTTGTTTGACACATTTTCTAAATAAGGTCATGCGAGGACATTCACGATTATCTGGATAATTAAAATTCAACACGTATACTTTATTGTGAATGTTTTTTAGAAAATGTTTTACTGTCCCATTTCAAATGATGGCTGCTGTTACAATTCAATGCTGTTTTTTTTAATGCTTGAGAATCCTCAGTGTGTGTGTTCCCTGTTTCTGAGAGGCCATTTCTTCTGTAGTCAGTGGACTCGTGTATTTTGTATGTGTTACAGTAAGAGTGTATTTGCTTTGCTCCCTTGATGATTTAGATCTCTTAGATGGTGGTTACAAAGGGGCATTGATATAGTTACATTTGACTTCAAATGAACTTCAACAGATGCTGCTCCTCAATCTCTTGCTAAATAATCCAACAGATCTAATTGATTTCTTAAAAGGGGGGTAAGACGACAGGCATGACAACTTCTGTTTTCAATGAGATATTACTTGTTCTACTTTTCTGGTTCTCATATTAGGTTTTTTTCAGCGAGTATCTTTTCAGACATATCAGATAATTTGCATTTGTGTCACTTCAGGTCTTGAAAATTCGATAGTGTCATGACCTTTATATATACAGTCTATGGTCATGACATATGGTGAAAAAATAATACAAATATTTGGCATTTTATTTTCTACTGTGCCCCAATTGTTTTTTGAAATGCAAAGGATAAAGAGCATCATTGGATAGTTTAAGACTTTTTATTTTTATTTCAATGAGGGCATTTTTATTTAAGAAGATAGTGACTTTATTTGGTTTAAAGTAATTAAATTGTATAAACATCATAGTTTTCTTCCTTGTACTCCACGTCATCTTTTCAAAGCACGTCCAGAACTGTAATCACATCTCCTTTTAACAAGGTGGCACTGTTGCTCAGCCGCTGGTCTGCTTACAGCCCTGAAAGGCTGATGGGAAGGCTGGGCTTCTCCCCCCTCCTACCATGAGACAACCGTAAATGCAGCAGGGCAAGCAGTCGTGGTGGATGCAATCTATTGGCTTCTCGGTGCTGCTGCTAGAGTCACAACCCTGACTGTAGCCTGCACTGCCTGTACCAGTGTATTTCTGTAGCTGCTGCTGCTGCTGCTCTCCCTCCCCCTTAAATGGTGTGGGCAGAGTAGGATGGAAGACTGCATTGGAAACCTTTTCATGGAAATGGTCTTTGCTGTTGGTATTGCTCTAGCTCCATTCTGGTGACAACAACATGCCGTTAAAATGGAAAAGCGGTTCTCCTGTCAGCTGGAAATTCCCAGTGCCAGTTCTTAAGACATCCAGGTCCTCACCCCTTTCGCCTGCCTACATGTGAGTAAGAGACAAATGGTATACTCGTTGTACCTTTTTGATGTCATTCGTATAGGGATAGATTTTGTTTTATTTTACTTAGAAATAACAAAATGTATTATTTGTTGCAGTTGTAATTAGGCAGAATGTGATTAAGCCTCGTAGTGTGTCAGGAGCTGTTCCTTGTCCAGCATGCATTTTATGGTTCGCTGGCAGAATGCTTTGCTCTTGGGCAGCAGGACTCATTTTGCAGCTAGTCTGGACATGGCATGGCATGGCATGGCATGGCAAGCGCCACATCCCCGACTCTTGCTCTCTCCCTGTGGTTATGTTTATTTGGGAACGGGGACTCAGCAGCTTGGGAGGAGCCTGCCTTTGTCAGGATGTCTGGCGTGCCCTGCTTTTGAAGCTATTGTCATCTGCTACTGTTCAGGAGGGGGGGAAGGGTAGAATGGAAGTGCCTCTCGCCATCATCGCTCTTTACCCCTTTTTCCTGAGCTCTGCTGGAATGGACAAGTGTCTTGTTTGACTTTATGTGACATGGATAGGGCCTAATGAGAGTAACAACCAACATCTTGAAATAGGGAAAAAAAAGGAAAACAGTTTTCATGGCTAGCTGATAGCCTGAAGGCAATTCCATAGGCTAACAAGGCTTACTTGGATGGATTTGTACGCAATTGGATTCATGCAGTTATCACGCAGCTTTGCTTAAAAGCTTAAGGGCTTAATTTTGGCAGTTTTACACAAATGTTTATTTTAAACATTGCTGCATCACAGCTTTGACAGCAAGATAAATACATCCTCTAACCTCAGTGTAGCAGGTGACATCTGCAGAAGGGCTAACTCTAAAAGTGCACAATATGTACATTTACCATACATGGCCCTAAACTTGAAGCACTAAATTGTGTCACTTTGTATTAAGCAATTAACAAAATGTCATGATGGATGCTTCACCATTGGCGTTAACGACTTGGCAATTATGTTTTAATCTTTATTTAACCAGGGTAGTTTCACACACATACACACTAAGTATTATATTTTGGCCTCTCTTCATCTTCACTGGAGCAGTTTGGAGGTTATGAGTCTTGCTTAAGGGCAGTTCAGGGGCAAATGTCCCCACCCATCTGTATCCAGGCAGTTTGTAGATCACACAGTCGATCTTTCACCCGTTTAACTGATCTGGTTACACTGTATAATATGATCTTAAATTGACTTGCCAAACATTTTAGTCAATCATTTAGTGGAATAAATTGAGCAGATTTTTTAATTAAATCTAAATTAATTAAAATCTCAATCGTGTCCATGAAGAATTCAGGTTAGCAAATGTGTTGACTGTAATTGAGCTAGCTAAAAATAAAGTGGCGCAAGGTAACACCAAATTGGGACCATCAAAATATATATTTATTACTGGTAAACAATTGTCTCTTTACTCCTGTAGTGTTTTTATCACTCTTTATGACACGATAAATGTTCATACTTGCTTCATTCAGTTCAATATATATATAGTCATAACACTGCCCTGTGCTGCACATCTGTGTGGTATATCAGTTAAAAACATTTGTGATATTAAAATCTTCATAATATGAGTTAGTGGCAGTGGGTTTAAAAATACCTCTGAAAAAATGCAACGGTGTAGAATTGACTCCGGCTACTGCATGTTATCAGTGAGTCTGGTATTTATTTTTCAACACTTGACATTGTAAAAAAGCAAGAAAGGAATGTTTTCCATCAGTATGTCTTTTTTTTTTAATACTGTTTTCGTTTAACTCTGCAAAAGAAAAAGCACAAGCGAGAGGCCATCGAGTGTCCTTCAGTGGCTGCGGATGGTGCTTGCGTGTCTTCACGGGAGATTGTGTGCGCACGCTAGCTAGTGAAGCGTACACAAGCCTTGAAGCTCCACGCCCCTCTGCCCAGTGTGGAACTGCCCCACCACACCACTTACTATTTTGAAATGTGTATATTGTAAGCTGTGTTTTTAGACGGGCGGATATCGGGCCCCCAATTATAGGTTACCCTGTGGTCAGGGAGAAGTTGCTCTTTATAGGCCCTTTGAGTGGTGCCTCTGTCAGTTTGGCCTAAGACATTTTTAACTTGCTGTGCTGCTGGGGAAATCTTTCTATATGTATCCAGAGCAGCAGGATGATGGAGGACACGAGAGAGAGTTTTTGGAATACCTGACCTACATGATGTGTAAAATAATAAGGATTTATTTTCACAATGTGCTTGCCTGTTTTAAAACAACCCTAATCCTATATATAGACTGTTAAACTGCCCCTGGTGCAGATTTCAGGCTAGCAACAGGGAATGGTGAAGGTTCACTGCCTCCACGGCCAATAGAACAATCTTCTGCTCAGTAAAGCATCATTGGGTTTATCTTTTATCCCCCAAAATGCCCTTGAAATGAATGCCACCCCTCATCACACAGCGGTTCAGTAGCAAGCACTTAACATGTGTGACTGCTGTCTTTAGTAATCACCTCTTAGAGACGTCATGGTGAGCGAGCTAACTCGACTGCAGCAAAGCCTGTTCGAGTCCAGTCCAGCGTGTAATATTCTCCTTTTCCCTCCCCGCATGGTCCGTGTCAGTCTTTGTCAACAATGCCATTAAGGACAAATGGGATAAACATCAATCATTCCAAGCAACAAAAAAAAGAAATCTACTTGACCTTCATATTTTTTGCTTTGGCACACTAGAGCCTAAAAGTCACCTTTCAGCTGCTGAGAGAAATGCAGCCTTCTCCTAACATGTGGCTGCTCCCAAAATGAACTAAGTCAAAGTCACCCCGTCTTTGGAAATATTCCTAGTGTTAACACTTTAGTTAAAGCCAGCGTGACCAAATTCAATTCAATACAGAGCGTACAGAAATATAAGTGAAAGCTTTGAAAGTCAGTTTAACAGTCATTTGCGAATGTAGATGCTTCACATGTGTCATGTGGCTGTTAAATCCTTCTGCTGAAACCCCTTCACTACTGCTATGTATGTTTGCAGTCTCCAACGTAGATTGCCCATTAGTTTACATTCTTTGAAGCATACTTCATTAGCAACCTGCATTAATTTGATCAATTAAAAGCATCATCTAATAATTGGAGCGTAGTTGATTTGACGGCTGACATCAAACTGAATAAGAGCTGAGTTTTGCGCTCGTGTTTTTTTTCTTTACCTCACTGACTTCATCTGACTTGAAAGACATTTGTTATGTTTAAAAATACATAAAACCGTTGAATTATACTCATGGGTGTCACCGGATATATCACAATGTGATTTATGTGTTAATTGGGATAATATGCCAGCAGAGATGTTAAAACTACAATGCTCTTCTTAGCCGAATGATTGTACTGCAGTAATTCACAATTTCACATTTTGTAGAGAACAGCACATTCTTAAAACAGGATGAATATACAGGATGTGTTTCTTTAAGGGCTGTTGTCAGATCCGATTGATGTTTTGTTGGTTGCGTTTGTCTTGTTATCTCCGGAAGGCATAATCCTGGGGGGATTATGTGTTGGCTTGTGTGGTAAGTGTGTGTGTGCGTGTGTGTGTGCATGTATCCACGGCTAACCTTGAATACTGCTGGACTCATCAGCCTTTATAGTTTTTGTCCACATTTCTGACTGTGTTCTCAAGGACATCTCTTAGTTTCGAAGATTCAACATTTTTGAAAAACATATTTTATTGACTGTTAATACCTTTGACTGCTGGCTTGTTATAACTGGCAGTAAATGATCAAAAACTGGTTTCTAGTTACTAGTTTTAAACGTACACAACAGATTATGAAGCTGTGTCACAGGTGCAATAACTAACTAACTAATTTGTTCACAATGTGTGCAAATTCTATGTTGATGCTAAACAATACACTACTAAAAAATTTGAAAGTACATTTCATCTTGTTTCGCTACAAACTTTTATCCTTATTTTATGTATTAGACACATCTTAATTTTCTTATCTGACGTTGGTCTTTCTTTGCGCCGTCAGATTTAGTGTAAAATTATGAATGACAGTCATATCCATCTTTGTCGATGTTAAAATGGACCAGGAATACACAAATATGAAAAATGCTCTCGGCACGGAACATCTAGCTGCTCCTTTGCTGATCTACTACAAGATAGAACTGGTAAAGATGTCAGTGTTGTGTAACCTGACGTCAACATTAACGCCAAATTGTGGACAAGATGGAACTGGTAAAGACGTCAGTGTTGTGTTGACGTCAGGTTACACAACACAGGACAAATTGTGGCTTGTATTCATTCAATCGAACATTACAACAGTATTCCTTTCATACAGACAGACTTGTGCTCTGAGTGCACCTTAATATTCCTTAAATGTTTACTTTGATGTAAGGCAGACAATCATTTGGTGTGCCACATCAGCTACACTGCCGCTGTCTGCTCTGAAATGAAGACGTTTTTAGAACATTATAAATATGCTTTCTAAATGCCAGGCTAGATAGTGTGTTTTTAGTCATGGTTCTGTCCCAATCCACTGTCACCCATGCCCCCAGTTGCTGGAAAATGATCCAAATTTGTGCATTGTGGTGGACCTTTTAATTTCCCTGCCCTTTTATCTGAAACGGACAAAGTTCTTGCTGACTTGAGGCCATTTTGTACAAAAAGCTGGAGCCACACAGGGACAGGGATCATTTATTTTCATTGGAAGGCCAGAGGGGAGGCTCAGGAGGTAGAAGAGCATCATGGGAGTTCAGTCAGGGTAGACTGTCATGTCTGTGCTCATCTCACTCACTCACTCTATTTCAAGCATACTACGTCATCGAGTGCCGCTGAAGGACTGTTCCAATGTCCAGCATACTTGGAATTCTACCGAGCCCAGCGTACTTTGTAGCAAGACATTTCGAGGCTGCACATGTGTAGACTCCGCTCTTAAAATCCCCACAATGCTTTGCGCACGGACCAATTTCCCAAATGTAAGGCGGGGCCTCTCATATGACGCACACTTGCTCGCCTGTTCCACTCTTTGTTTTCTGAATGCCAGGAAGGATTCTTGCCTCGCTTCTGAAGGAAGTGACTCGGAAGACATGTGCTACCAAGCAAGCGTCCTCGACATTGAGAAACACCCGCTCTCTCAAAAAGATGCTTCGGAGAGGCTTAACCAAACTGATTTAGTAATATTTCGCCTTGGCCAAAATACCTTATTTGCAGGTTTAAAGACTAGATTATAAAAGTCTGCAGCATTGGATAATAATTGGATAATACAAAATAACTAAATCCACACTGAACGTCATCAGCGGGTCAGTTAAAAACTACCTTACTCTTTGCCAGTTCAATTTTAATATAAATATTGTTTTTTCTGCTCGTTACCATCGTGACAGTTAGGGAGGTATTAAACATATCCGTATTGCTGACCTACTGTATATGATTGGGAAAGGGTTGGCAATTTATCGTCCATCCCGTTAAGATGGTGACGGATTAGGCCCATTTGTATGCAAAGCGGTGCCTCTTTTTTAATTTGAGTCGAGGCAAAAATATGCTGACGCGTCTTATTTTGCGTTGACACATCTCTGGCCTTTTTGTTTAGTCACTGGTTGCAGTCCTTGGGTTCACATCCCCCTGCAGAGTCTGCCTATGCTGAATAATTTCACATATCTGAAGTGACTTTTCATTTCAGTGGATCTTGATGTTTCTAAATGAAGAAATGCAAACTTTCTTCAAAAATTCATATTATTCTGGCTGTAGTTGTCCTTTTCCGTTACCACACGCTCAGCTGGGTCGTGTTCCTCCATCCAGCATCGTTCAGGCTGATTAAGTATTTGCTACATGTTGACAGATTGTCTGCTCCACCCACACGTTGTGAAGCTCGTTTGGCTTTGGTGCTGGGCTTTGAAATTGTTTTTGAAACTTAATTTTAGGTACTCGTAAATTCCCCAGCCTTGACCTTAAAGTGCGTTTTTGATTATAAACCGTAATTACAAAGTCATTCTAGCGCACAGGCTGCTGAGATGATTAGCATGATTGGAGCAATTATCTGGGAATCGTGTATGGATAGTTTGTCCTGGACAGAATTAACCTCCAATAACTTTTGGAACAACAGTGGATCTAATGCTTAACATAATGCACCAAGAACATCTCTACACACACTCTTTACGTATCTGACAGCACCATATACTTTGTTACATGTTGTATTTAGTAGTTTTTAATGAAGTTTATAAAGACATTGTCTCATAAATACTGTAACTCTATTGAACTGTATTTCAAATATAATTGGTCCCTTTTTATTTAAATCTGCATTTCAATGCTAATCTATTTTTAAATCTGACTACCATGTTCGATTACCAGCATTTTAAAAGAGTGAATGGCACATCACAGCTGCCCTTTCATTTTGGTTAACCAAGAGCATTAATTAGGGAAGACCAATACTTATCATGATGGGCAGAGCAGACATTTGGCAGCCACATGTCACTGAGCACACAGAATCTATGAATGGATACAAATAATCTAAATGCGATATGTCATGACTGATTTAATTCATTAGAATGATGAATATTATTCACATTTTGATATTGTAATCCATCCACCTGACCCGTTGGCGCGTAATAGATGCATCAAAGTCTGTTTGATGGAATAGAAGTCTTCAACCTTACAGCTTCCTCCTTTTTCCGCCCAGCTGCTTCTCTGTGTGGTGCTGGGGGAAAAGGAAAGAAGAGCTTTGCCCAATTCTGAGAAATGTTTTTCCTCTCACTTTTAATTCTTTAGTCTAGTTGAAGAGAGAGAGTGTGGTGCTGAATTTCACCATGCTTAGAAGTGAAGCCAATAACACATTGGATAATCATGAGGCTGGTCACCTGGATGGTTTTTAGTTTAATAAACTAATAGGTTAGGTCGGCTTCAGATTGAGCCCTAGCACTGTAACGTTTGAAGCTGTGTTTTAAAAAAAATATATAATATTGCAATATATTATTATAAAGGCCTTTTTTATGTTTGCCATTACTAAAAGCTTTACTTAAGCTGCTCTATATGGCTGTAGGAGTTTAGAAATGTGTTGTGTCAATGGGGCAGAGGTTTCCTTTATAAATAAAGTGTGTGTGTATAAAAACATATTTCTTGCCAATTTTTCTGCTGCCTCATTGTCTTTCTTGCTCTCAGGCTCTTCCTGTGTTCCTGTTAAAACAATATGTCATATGAGTTCACGGTAGCTAAGAGCAACTTAGAAAAAAATGGAGTGAAAGTCTTTGTATTGCAGTTTGTACACAAAAATGTTCCAAGAGTAATGGGCTGCATCTATTTTTCATTAAGTACGTGCATATTATATGTGATTTCTGTGTTTGTTTGTGCTAGACTGTTCTTCCCGTCTCCTGTGAGTAAGCAGTCATTTTGAAGCAGGCCCCAGGAACTAACACAATGAAGACATGACTCAGTATTCCTGCCCATCTTGTTACTTTAAAATGACCAGGGATACACCTTCTCAGGTATCACAGTACTGTAAATACATCGCTGGACGTCGTGCTCTCATTCTCATGTGTAAGAGAGAGAGTGAACGTATCCTTAAACATCCAAACATATTTTAATATCAATGTAGTTCTTAAAAATGTTGCTCCATCAACCATGACATGGGTATTTTAGATGTCAAGCACCTGAAAAAGATTAGATGAACAACGTTTCTGTCAATGCATGGCTAAGCACGACGAGGCAGCAAAGCTATATAAACATTAATCTTTTAAGACTCTTCCACTCTGTCACCAAGGGGGCAAAACCAAGTTGACTTCAGCTTCCTGAACTGTCACTGCTAGAAGGATGTGTTTTAAGCGTTTTGCTGACATGAAAGGATTGGTTCGACTGCCGCCTTTGTTTCTTCATAATTTATTTTTCAATCCATTAATGTCCTCCTCTGCTTATTAATAATTATTCTCTTTCTCCCAGCTCTGCTCTAAATCTTAATGGGTGCAAAATAAAGAAGCTGTGCTGCTCATGCAGAGTCACTTACCTACAGAAAAGATCCATGGCATTCATGTTATTTGTCCTTTCTGTTGAAATTACAAATGCATTTTCCAGAACTTAAAGAAAAATCCATAACATTGAGAAGAACTGGTCTATGGTGCACATATGAGAAATTACTGCACTTTAAATTAATCACATGTCTTGCTTTTTCATGTATCTAAAGAATCTGACAGGATATGTTCAAGATACAACCTGAAAGAGGCCCTAGTATTCTTTTTGGAGTTTTGTTCTTTTTTTATAGGTTTTTGTGCATATAAATGTTCTGCAAAGTTCCCCCTGCCTGAAACGCCTCCTGAACTCCTTTGTGATGTCACTATGTTACAGAAGTAAACAAAGTAACAATTGTGGTTCTATTGGCTAGCCCTCCGAGACATTGTACGCGATAGACTAAAGCCCGCGTCACACTGTCCCGAAATTGACAACAGATGGACACGCGATAAAGGAAATGTTCAAATTCGGCTCTGATTGTAACATCGGGCCATTCGTGAGGGCATCTTAAGCCATCGTGTGACCGCCGGTGGAGTTTCCCAGGCTCCGGCAGCAACTTCTTGGGCGGTGGCAAAATTGCCGAAAGACCTTGCGAAGGTTCATTTTCGTGTTGAATGTGTGTCCATTTTGCCCTTCGTAAGGCTATCGTGAAGGCATCTTGTCAAATCGTGTCATCTTCGTCTTTAATTTGTGTGATCATCGGTGCCATCGGGCATTTTTTGCCTCACCAAGACAATACGAAGGAAACAAGAAGCTGCCCGATTGTCTTAGGAAGGCAACACGACTACGTGAAGCCCTCGCAATGCCGTCGTGTAGCCATCGTATTGTAGTAAAATTTGTGTTCTGTGAAACTGAGAATGATATTACATTGTTTTTGTTATTTTCGTTGCAGTTGTAAGTCTTAAATGTAATTTAGGTTAACTTCCTGTTTTATTTAGATGCTTTTATTTTGAAGGCGAGTTTACGCTGTTGACAGGAAGTTGTTGTTGCTATGGAAACAACATGACGGAGTGTGTGGTTCGGGTGCCATCGTGTGGCCTTCTGTAGGCATCTTACTTGCTTCGGCTGTTGACCAAGTTCGGGGCCATCTTCGTGCGAAACTCACAATTCCATATTCTTGTGTCCATCTGGTGTCAATTTCTTGACTGTGTGACGCCAGCCTAAGGGGCGGGACCTCGCTAAGCATTTGACAAATCACAACAGAGCCAGCCTGCTAACCAGTCAGACCAGACTGGGCAGTGGTTAGCACAGGCAGTATGAGGAAAATAAAGACCTTTTGGAACATTAAAGCATGCCGCAGTAGAGATACAAATATGAACCTGAAAATGAGCCTAATATGTCCTCTTTAAACCATAGCACTCATCGTCACCATACAAGTGATGAGTCTTCTCTTATTGGTACTATGAATGTGCCAACTAATCTAAAATATGGTGTGTATAAGCATAAGATCAAGTTTCATTTTGATTAAACCCAAGGATCAAAGGCTTTTATCTTCACAATCATTTTAATCCCCCCTTGTTTAAAGCTTTGTTCTGATGTAACGTACAGCCTCTTGGAGATAAGCATAATGTATCTTTGATGTGGGGTTTTACGCTCATTTAATCCTCATTTTGTAAAAAGTGAACAATGTACTAGTGTATACTGCGAGGTCACCTCAACAGACCAAACTCTTGTGTTTTCAGTCATCATGAATTTTGATGTCGCTGTTGAAAGGTCGATCTTGATTTTCTGAAATAACTTTCAAGTTAAAATACCTGAAACAAACCCATAATTATCATCAGTAATAAGTATTTGACAGGCTAATAGATTGTGAAATATTCTTTGATGTTTAATAAATGATTTCTGCATTGGTTAGTGCTGAGCTGCTAAGTCCCACCATATTAAAACACCTGCAGCTAAACCCCCGTTCTTTGGGGAGAACTTTTATGTGGGATGCTGTAGCTGTTGTCTTCTGTGTTTCGTTCCGGCAGCCACCAACACTCCTTTGTGGTTTGGACATCCCACTCTCTCCTCGGTGCCTGTCCGACTTACCACCTGACGGGGTAAATTGTGCCATGACATTGCCTGTGCTGTGTCAGTGTGATTGTGACCACTGTGTAAGCCAGTGATTTTCAAAGATTCCTGCTTGACATGGTCCATGAGCATCTCCTTGTAAAACGTAGCCGATTACCAATCCCATCCTCTCGTCGTCATTTTAACAATGTAGTTGACCTTATTAAGCATGTGTGGCCTAGATCATAGTTGTTTCCTTGCCTCTCATAGAGCTAGCTTCATGTTGTTGTGCTTATGCTGCCTCTGTTGTTGATGTATCCACAGTGGTCTTCCTACCTGTTTCTCAGTTGTTGTGCAGCATGTGAAGGGAAAGACAAATAGTATCTTTCTCTGAATGTTCATCATATACCCCAACTGTCTTTGGCCTTTAACGGTTAAGTCTTCAAAAGAGACTAAAGTTGACTTTTCCGACGCTGAAGTCTTTCTGATGTGTTCAAGTTCAAAATGTGAGGTGACATAAAATGTTTGATCAGCCAGCCTCTGTCGGCTTTGGAGAGTCTGAGCCCTGAAGCGAAGCATTTGGGTAGAAATAATATATCAACACAGAACCTTTACGCAGCCACACCTTCTGAAAGTCTTTCTCTGTCTTTCCAGATGTAATTAATATATTCAACATAATAGAGTGCCACAGTGACGCATCCTAAAACCCCGAAGTAAGTTAGCATTTTACCACTTCCTTCGTCAAAAAGCTTTCTCCATAGGTTTTTGAAAAATATCTGGAAATAAGGTCTGTGGTTGACACACATTTAAGAGACGGATCACGTTTTGTTCTACGACATTAAATACATCAGCAGTGACCCCACTGGTGATTTCTGAAGAGTTTACGTGTCTGAAAAACAATGGTTGTTAACAAGAGGCTGAATAGGACTACAGAAGTTGTCGAGGCCGTTGTACGTCACTACGCCGAACACGTTTGTTTTTCCCCGTGTTCTGCTTGAAAGCAAGTACCTGCATGCCTCCTGCAAACTGTTAAAACAAACGCTTCAACTTGTACAATTTTGAATCTGTATTTTTGAATATGGATCTTAAGTTGGCATGACGTTGAAGAAGCAACCATGCTGTAGTTCGTTTATAGCATAACGTTTGCTTCAGGCGACTAGATTTATGATTAGAAAATTATAAAAGTAGGGTATGTGGATATTATCCGGCTGAACAAAACGTGATCCGTCTCATAAATGTGTGTCGACCACAGACCTTATTTCCAACAATTTTCCAAAATCCTAAGGAGAAATTGCAATGCTTTTTTTGTCGAAGGAACCTGAAGGAGTTAACTTCCGCGTTGTAGAACGCGGCAGTGCGGCACTCTATATCTCATCAAAGAGGAGGCAAAAGTATCTTGCAGACTTCTTTCTCAGTAGCATGTGTATTAATAGTATGATTCATGTCAACATTTTCANAGTACATTAGGGACTTTTTTTCCTCCAAATTTCCTTTTGTTGTTAATTACTTTTATCATTCTGGCATTAAAAAGATCCAACCTGCTTTTGATCGACTCGCTCAGATGCTGTAAGAGGTGTTAAGTAATTTCTTTAAACAAATAAAATTAGTTATATATGGACAGCAGTTTGACAGAGGAAGCAATTCTTCCCCTTTTCAAAGAGGGTACACGGGAGCATCAAAGAATAGCAATCAACACTGTTTGCTTATGATGTAACGACAGTATGGGCGTATTCAGACTTTGTATGATTTTTTTTACACCCCAAATTAGCTCATTCCGCTACTGTGACGCTTTTGTCAGCCGCAAAATGTTTTCATATCCCTGGAGAGTTTCCCGTGGGGCTGTGAGTCCCACTGGCTTCACATTTTCTCTGTGGACGGCATTAAGGGACTTACATTGCATTTTGTTAAGAGTAATATCAAAGAAACGGACCCTACTGATGATTCAAAACGCCTGAGCAGCTTCGGGATACTGACACACAGATATGGAAGTGCGTTATAAATTAACACTTATTATTAGTTATTTTATAAATCTCTAATTCTCACTGAGCAGCTTCCCTTATTAGTAGTGTTGATCCTGCATTAAAAATCAAACTAACGTTTCATACTGCCTTCGACATCATTAGCGGAGTTTGCTCTTGAGTCCGTTGATGAACAACTTGAGAATGAATGTCACCTTGTCTGGGTTTTTGAATTTTAGTCACAGCTTTTCTGAAAATTTAATGATCCTTCCAATCAGCTGTGCAGACCATTTCAAAATGGTTTAATTTGATTTCTTGTCCTCATTTAACTCCGAGAGAAGATGCATCACTTAGCTGTGGTTTATTGAAGGAGCACGCTTCCACACCCATAAAGGCCCAGACACACCGGCCCGAAATCGACAGTAAATGGGAGTCGGGCCGAACATGAGCGTGGGCACGCCCTATTCGGAGTGGTGTGCGCCGCACCGTCGGGTCTTTTCTGCCGACCTGACGCCACCGGAAGTCGGACAAAGGGATAACACTGATTGGCTGTTCAGCTAGCGAATCAGTGCATGAGAAGCGTTAACGGAAGTGAGGGAGGTAAACAAATGATTTAAAATGGAAGATGGAACACACACGGACGGCTATTTCACCTCATCGGTTTATAGAGCTCCTGTTCGTTCATGTTTTCAATGGACGAGAGGGAAAATGGAAAGAAACGCGATTTGTTGTTTGTTTATATCACGGAGTCTGTTCTTCTTCTCTGTTTTCCGGTTGTTCCGGTTGTTGCCTCTTTTGAATGATGAATACACACTACCGCCTCCTGCTGGTAAGCAGAGTTATTGCCACTCACGCATACGCAGTTCATACGTGCTCGGCTCGGATTTGCGGTGCGATGTGCACGAAGTCGGCAAATACGCAGGAGAGTCCGGCGACGCAACAGTCGTTGTCGGCGACTTCTCAGGTGACTGGCCGGTGTATCTGGGCCTTAAGCGTCAAAACACTGAGGCATATTATAGTCTTATTATGGTAAGCCTCCACAATATTCAAGTTTTTTTTAAAGCACTACCAACATATTCTAAAGCTTAATCTTGCAGACATTTCAATCTAACTATTTTACATATGTTTGCAAATACTTTAGCGTTATCACAATCTCCTGTGATGCCCGGTTTGTGTCATGCCTCCCAAAGACTTGCTGGTGGTCCTTAAAGTTAGGAATGCAGAAACCAGCTTGAGTGCGCTAGAATTTGAGCCTATTCTGATTTTTGTATTCTTTAAAGTAATAATGGTAAATTTAACTGTATGCTCATAACAAAACATTGACTATCAAATATTATTTTTCTTTACAACTTCACCAAGTCACAGGAACTTCCCTTACACAAGATATTGGTCAATCACCTTCGACCAGGGCATCTTACATTTCAAGATGATCTGGCCAGTTGTTGCAATATCTTTCTCTGTTGTAAAATCTTAAATGGGCCGACCGACAGAAAATCCCCTTCCCCGGCCCCTGTTAGCTTGTAGCTAATCTATTTAAACAAGTAGGGACTCAAAATAAAACATTACACCCAAGATTTGAAAATACATTTTTATTGTACAGGAATAAATTAGTTTTTTTTTTTTACTTCATCGGCTTGGAATGTATTTATTCACATGCGTATTGGTGCTACTTAACTGCTGATATGTGGCAGTTACTGTAGTTTTATTGGCTGCCGTGGGTATTTCACATTTCACAACCTACACTTGCGAGTTATAAATGATCATATGGATCATACGAGTCACATTCATTGCTGAATATATATATATATATATACACAGTATGGAGAAATGATTTGCAGCTATCCATTTTATCCTAAGCTCCAAGACGTTACGTAACCGCTACGTAACCGCAGGGAATTGCTTGGATGCTATGAACATTTCTTATTCTACTGTGAAGAGAACTTATTTTCATGAAATCTGTAAGCAGGTAGTTATATTTAAGACCAGTAAGTGGCCTTGGTAGAGCCGGAGATGAATGTTTTCTCCCCCTGCTGTGATATTTCTTGCCGGTCCAGGCTTGCCGATCTGCATCTTTTAGTGACCAATTTGTCTAACTAACAATTAGGCTACTACTTTGTCACTTCAAAAGCTGTTATTTCCTACTTACCATAAGCTACATTTAGATGTAACCACGTGTTTTGCTGCCCTTTTTTCTTTAAGTAAAAACTTTCATTTTTTCCCCCTAACAGATCCCTCGTGGAGGACGACGACGCTCACATGAAAGTTGCTCTGGGCTATGGTGACATGGGCGTCTCTGCTCACCTTCAGGCATCAAAGACTGGAAACACGCGATTTTTCACAAGCAACACACACAGCTCAGTGGTTCTTCAGGTGAGAGATCAGACCCGTAGCGACAAAGTCTCATGGAGCCCTGAATGTTAACTCAAATATCATCACAGTTCAATAAGGATGTTTCAATTTGTCCCTTTAGAGATCCTGTAAGCAATGATTGATTATTACATGCATTTATTAAGTTGTTGTAGAAAGTCCATAGCATCCATTCTAAATTGTCTTGCTTGCATGCTATTAGTGTAACCAGTAATGCCGACTGTAAGCCGTGAAAAATAATAAGGCAAAAATCAGGAATTGCTTATTTTTTTGCATTTTTAGTAAAAACGCACAATATGTGGTTGTCAACACAAATCAGGTGCACAGGTAAGTGATTATGTTTTGAGAAGAAACCTCATGTGTAGACAGCCTCAGGTACCCAGCAGCAAAATGTGATTCTCCAAAGACCCACTGCAGCGTGTAAATTAAAAGTGCAGCCATTCAGGTCAATAATATGCTCATTGGTTTCAGGATGGGGGTTGTTGTTTTAAATGAGCAATGCACAATAATGGATTTTTGGCCGATAGATTTCCGATATGCCGATATTTTCCAACATTTGGCCGAATGGCGATATACAAACATGCTTTTTTCCGAATGTCCTTTCTTTCCTGTTGTGGAACTTGCATATTAATATGTTAAGTGTTATCATGAGCTCTCACTGAGATAACATACTGTGCTTTTTCAGAAAGAACACATTAATTGGGCCAAAAAAAAACACAATTGTACCTTTGGTGACTGTAGAACGGGATATTTATTTTGATGTCATATTGAAGGAAATATTTAATTCTGTTCGATGCCAATATTTTTAATTTAATGCCTTTGTCGGCCAATATCAATTACTGGAATTCTGGAATCCCTTCAACACCAACTATTTCCCTAAAGTGACTGAATAAAGCAGTGCAGTTATGTGAATAGCTTAAGTCTGATATGCTGTACAAGTCTCTACTTTGATGCTTTGCCTACAAGGATGATGTACTGTAGCTCTCAACATATCATTCTAAACCAGTGACGTGCAAGACAGTCAATAAAACAAGCAGGCCACATTCAATCAGTCAGACCGTAAAAGTAGACCAGAGTGGCGTCACGAGCCATTTCAGTTCCATGATCTCACATCTGACCTGCTGTGGCCCTCTGCATAGTTCAGGTCCCTCCGCTTGTCTCTGTAACTCTGATGCATCACCACCTTCCTCCTCCTCCTCTTCTCACAGGGATTCGACCAGCTGAGGATAGAGAATTTACTATGTGACGTCACGCTGGTGGCTGGGGACGGCGATGAAGCTTTCCCCGTACACCGCGCCATGATGGCCTCCTCCTCCGACTATTTCAAAGCCATGTTCACAGGTGGGTCTGCAGAACTGCGCTGCACTGAACATCTGCTCAACTCCGGCTTTCCCTTCTTTTTTTTTTGATGGATGGATAGAAGGATAGGTACTTTGTTTGCATTGCAGCAGCATAGAAAACAAGGCAATGTACATTAGAGAAATTAAGACACAAGAAATAGACAGTCCAAAAATATTTCTTAAATAGCATTAAAAATGTATCGGTTTTTTTTAACTTTAATTTTCAGGCTAACAACAAAAAGGCTGTTCTGTTTCAATTTCTATTTCAAGACCATTCTTGTCCATTTGTGAATACCTCTATACAGGGAGATCTAGTAATAGTAATAACAAATATTAGTTTAAAAAAGACAATTTAATAACAACTAAATACACAGAGAAATAATATTGAAAAATGTAATAAAAGACATCAATATACTGATATAAATATGTAAGATGGACTTAATAAAAAAAAATATATATAAATATTGTATAACATTGATTTGTATTGGATGTGCTTTCTGTTGCTATGGCGCATACATTTCATTGCTTTATATCTTCTCTGTATTATACAATAAAGCATTTTTTATTCATGAACATATCCGTGCTATAACACGGTCCCTGTCATTCCCCCCCCTGAGACATATCTTCAATTGACCTTGTGCACAAATCCCTACAGCGTTGTGTGTATATTTATAACATCATCCATGTTATAAAACCAACCAGCTTTTTGTTATGCATTCGTGTTCACGGTCCTTCGTACTTGTGTAAGGACTTTAAATAAGAATTCTCTCGGCACAGTGTGTGAAGAGGTTAAGGAACCTTGAGAACAGGATATAGCAGATGAAATGTCGTATATAAAAATGAGACTTTTGCATTCAAAAGATAATTCAACCAAATGTTGTTTTGTTAAAGGAAAAGCTGACTAAACCTAATGGCAGATGTTGTTAGCAGAAAGTAACCTTACTGCTTTAATTAGACCTTCTATCAGCCCATAGCAAATTTAAATTAAGGTTTTTACTTTGATTAGTAATTTAGCACCTTGGTCATTTGCATTACATGGTGTATATAATGAGCAACGAAAGGGAATTTTAATTATTTTAAAGTCAGCAGAGTTTCTTTGTGTCCATATTGGAAATAAGCTCAGAGCTCATTAGTGATGATGGAGCTGTGTGAGCACAGATGCTGAGCAATGGGTTTCTCCCCGAGACCTTCAATAGTCTCTCTGAACACTAGGACATTTGAATTGAATGTGTTTAGAAGCTTTTATTCTTAGAGTTCGTATGCTCATTGCCATCTCTTTCCTGATGCAGGTGGAATGAAAGAGCAGGATTTAATGTGCATAAAGCTGCACGGCGTTAACCGAATAGGCCTGAAGAAAATCATCGACTTCATCTACACGGCCAAGTTGTCGCTCAACATGGAGAATCTGCAAGACACGCTGGAGGCGGCGAGCTTCTTACAAATCCTCCCTGTGCTGGACTTCTGCAAGGTGTTTCTTATATCTGGGGTAAGAAGGCACGCAGCACATCTTTCCTCTACCGTCTGCCAACATGTTTGATTTATTGTTTGTATTTGTGTTATGTTATAAGTGCTGCAAGAGCGTCTTTTCAGTGCACCTATTGAACTAACTTGATAATTCCGCTTCGGGAGAAGGTCACCAGGTAGAATTATAAAGCTGTTCTGATATAAAATGTTTTTTTCAGAAGTAATGAGCTTCTTAAAATAATCATGAAACCTCATTTGTTTGAATGTAATTAAGGGATGCAACTAATGATTGCATTGATTGAATTCCTGGAGCCCATATTGACATCTTCATATTGGTTATGTGTTGGGGGGAAAAGAACCTAAAAGCTATAACATAGTGAAGCAGCAAATTCTCCTGCGGGATATTTATGTAATCTATCTTTATAAGTGTAAATGTTATTTTAACTTGGCTCTGATTGCAGCATCCCTTAATGCTAAGTCACTGATATTTTGTGATTTAAAAATCATCTTCTTAAAGGATGTGAGTTTCTCTAGAAGATGCAGTCATTAGTTTCAGCTCTCCAAGATTTGTATTTATTCCTCTCTGCAGGTTTCTCTTGACAACTGTGTAGAGGTGGGGCGCATCGCCAACACGTATAACCTCACAGAGGTCGACAAATATGTCAACAACTTCATCCTGAAGAACTTCCCCTCACTGCTGAGCACCGGAGAGTTTGTCAAGCTGCCATTCGACCGGTTGGCTTTTGTACTGTCCAGCAACAGCTTGAAACACTGCACGGAGTTGGACTTGTTCAAGGCCGCGTGCCGCTGGCTGCGCTACGAAGACGTTCGTATGGACTATGCCGCTAAGCTCATGAAGAACATCCGCTTTCCTCTCATGAACCCACAAGAACTAATTAATCACGTGCAGACGGTGGACTTTATGCGCACGGACAACACGTGTGTGAACCTTCTCCTGGAAGCTAGCAACTACCAAATGATGCCCTACATGCAGCCGGTGATGCAGTCAGAACGGACAGCCATCCGCTCGGACAGCGCCCACCTGGTCACGCTGGGGGGGGTCCTCCGCCAGCAGCTGGTCGTGAGTAAGGAGCTGCGGCTCTTTGACGAGAAGGCTCACGAGTGGAAGGCGCTGGCCTCCATGGACGCTCCCCGCTACCAACACGGCATCGCAGTCATCGGCAACTTTCTCTACGTGGTGGGCGGCCAAAGCAACTACGACACCAAAGGCAAGACGGCAGTGGACACGGTGTTCCGGTACGACCCCCGCTACAACAAGTGGATGCAGGTGGCTTGCCTTAATGAGAAGAGAACCTTCTTCCACCTCAGCGCACTCAGGGGACACCTCTACGCCGTCGGTGGAAGGAACGCCGCCGGGGAGCTCGGTGAGTTTATTCCCCTGCTTTAAATTTCCTTTACTTTATGAGATGATACTCTTAAATATCAAGGAGCACTGAGGGAAAGGAGTTAAACGCACTGCAAGCGTACCAACGCTGGTGATCAAGTGCCTGCACATCATCTGCTGTTTGAACATGTCGCGTGCATAATCTCCGTGTAATTTAATACAATTTTTAGAGAACGTGCACATTATGAACTCCTTTGCAATCTTCTGTGATCAAATACAGAAGCACATGCAAAATCCTTTGTAATAATGTTACATTAACTCCTTTGAGTAGTATGATCAGGTGTTTTGGGTTTCATTCTTTTCTACTTATTGTATTTTGTATCTTTTACCTTTATGCATTCAACGCAACAAAGCCCCTTAGGTAGTTCCCTAGATTTGAACACTTTACTTATACAGTCTCAATACCTCAAATGAACGTTACTCATAACCTCTATAGAGAGGTTCTGTCGGATCATCTGGAGTCAGTTCTGAAGGTTTCATAATGAAACATCATGTTGTGACATTTGGACTCACATTTCTCCCCTATAATAGAAGCACTTCAATAAAGCGATGTGTATATATATCTGTTCATTGTAGTCTGGCCGCTGAGTAATAAATCAGGAATCTCTGCAGCCACAGAGAGGTGCCACCCAGTACTTAAACTCTGTGACTGCAGAGGGAGCGGTGTGAGCTTCTCTCCGGGTTATAATTAGAGCAGAGAACACGGCCCCGCTTCACTGCACAGCTGCCCCCACGCTCTACGTCCCACTGCCCTCTCACTGCAGCCTGGATGTGCCCAGCCCCTGCATTACATGTGTTTACTACTGCGTAGGTTTTACGGATGTGGTTTTATATTCTAGCGTCTGAAATGCCAGCATTAGAACAGAAAAGCTCAACAACAGAAAGATGGACATTTCCAGGAGAGCTTTTCATTTTGTCTGGTTCCCTTAGTAGCCCATTCCCATTAGGCTGTATGTGCTTCTCGTCTTCTTCTTCTTCCTCTTTGACACAATATATGTTTTTGAACAGCCTGATTTCATTGGAAAATACAAGGGTCTCATTTTTGAAGAAGTTATTCCTCACTATGATTTATTTTGATTTGGTGGTGAGGTAGGTGTCCATTTTGTATATATTTATTTTTTGTGCAAAAATCACTCTGTTTTAGCCTTTTTATAATATTACATGTTTTACTTTACTTGAAATTGTTTACCTCGTTCAACTGTAATTAAACAAAAACCCTATTCAATCATTGTGGATAATAATTTGAGGCATGGAACATTATGACTTTTTCACGTCACAATAATTCTTCACAGAATAATTTATAACGACTCTTTCTCCCCTATAATCATCAAACTATGCTTATAACTCTTCAAATGTAACGAAAAGCCTACTGGAATAACCTTGCCTTACATTAAGTTAATAAACTAATTATGGTAATGGCTCAGAGAGGACACACAGTTGATTTCAGTGAATATCCTTTGAGTGAAAAACAAAAAAAATATATCTTTAATAAGGTTATTATAAACTACACAAAAGTAAGAATAAAAAATAGTGCGCCATTGTACTTGTCTATTATTCCGGTAATGGAAATTTGCCTTTGAGTTTTTTTAAATAATGTTCCAACGCATCACAGATCTCTTCCAGTAGCTGCCCTAAGAGAAGTTTGCTACATCCGGATTATTACCCGTTGACACAGATTGGCGCTTGCAGTGTTTTGTTCGGTGAACAGCCTGCACTAATAGAAAATCATGCTAATGAGGCACGTGACCTTTTCAGCTGTTAATAGGAAAATCTGATTGAGTAAATAAGCCAATTTTAATTAAAGTTAACCACTGGTCTCTGTTGGTACATCAGCAATATCCAGGTTTATACGTCTGGGTTAACTCATCTGTTCCACTTCCTCCGATGTGACCGTGTGCACTGCTCAAGGTCACGCTGAGGATAGTTGTTGATCAAGCAGGGTTAGGTATTCACTCATGTGTATCTCCAGGTGGATCATCCTGAGCTTATTGATGTATTCTTAAACCAGTATTAAAGTGAAACTTAATGGCAGGATTGAACCAGTCTTCAAGCTGTGTTTCTTGTTGTTATTTGTTTAGTCTTTGTTAACCACTGGTATTAAGTTCACTAGCTACTTTTTCTATTGGCAAGGTTTTTTGTCAAATATCTCTAAATGTATATGAAATCCCCCCAAAAAATGACAGTTACTCTTATCCTGTTATGCAGCTGAGAGTTCCCTGAGCTGGGAAAATAAGAAAATCACTTATCTGTGGCCGGTGGGGCTGTGCTAAAACGTACACTTGTGCTACATTAGACGACGATGTTTGAGGCTAGAAAAGCAAAGCCCATACTCTTGGTTGCCATCTAAAATTACAGCAGTTAATTGAAGCTTACATCATCAAGGTGAAGATCCCTTAATGTGTCATTTTAAATCCCTCCCGGTGGTTGTCCAACTAGCTTTGCTCACTTAATCACAACCTGTTTTAGTTGGACCCTAGCTGCTTGTGAAGGGGTCTCTCACCTATGAGCGACACTCATAAACCCCACTGTCCCTGTTCTGGTTTTTCACAGATTTGACTGAACGATCCTCTGAGGCCTAAAGATAAAGGATCTCACAATCTCCCCATTTCCTGTGCAGTCAGTGCATTTATAGCTGGTGGCGTTGTAGCGATGTGTTCTCTGTATTTAAATCTGTGTTTTATCCCCCACGCTGAGACCCTCCAAGGCCTTATTTGCTGGAGTTTGTCGTCCTTACTTGTGACTTGGCCTACTTTCTACTAATACGTTCTTTTTTATTTTGTGTTTTTCCTCAAGCTACTGTGGAGTGCTACAACCCAAGGACAAATGAATGGACATACGTTGCCAAAATGAATGAACCGCATTATGGCCACGCTGGGACGGTGTACGGGGGTTATATGTATATTTCAGGTGAGTACGTTAAATGGCAATCGGCAAATAAATAGGCTTGTACAGTGTTGTGTGAAAGGGTAACCCGTGTAAAAATAGACGTCATAATTAAAAGGCATTTTCAGTACAATGCGATTTTAAATTAGATTTGTTTTATTCCAAAGATGAAACGACTCATTACATTTTATATCATGCAATGCCAGAAAGTCTAATCCATGGCTTCGACATGTGATACATTTCCTCCAGCCTTGATTGCGTGCTTCATGCTTTGACATGGGTCAGAGAGAGAGCTGTAGTGACAAGTGTGTTAAAGGGTCCATATCATGCTCATGTTCAGGTTCATATTTGTATGTAGTGCCTCTACCGTGACGTGTTTACATACTTTAATGTTAAGCAAGGTTTTTTTATTTGTCTCATACTGCCTGTCTCACCCTCTGTCTAGAAGCGAGAAAAAAAGATCTGAAAGTGAAAAACGATTTGAAGGTGAAAAGCAATGTGAAACCTGAAAAAACAAGATTTGAAACTGAAAAAATAATTGTTTTGAATCTGAAAACGAAAAATCTGCAACTGAAAAAAAATAAGGATTCAAATATTAAAATATGTATAAAAGTGAAATCTGAAAATAAATATTTTATTCAAAAAAATTGCTGAACTGAATCAAAATAATATTCAATCTGAAAAATGATTTAAAATACTTATTTTGAATACATTTAATACATCATTGTATTTTTAAAGTTCAGGATAAAAACTTGAACTTTCAAATAAATTGCATTTTTTGAATTATCAAAACTTATGACCCTGAAATAGCTCCATACTATTTGCCTGTATGTATTTTTTCTGATGAGGATCTGAGAAGTGAAACGTCCAGGAAATAAAGTGACATCAAATGATTGACAGTCTGTGGGATTAATTGGTGATCAATTGAATCAGACC
>NW_011344315.1:88003-96428 GCF_000735185.1 Notothenia coriiceps
AAAAAAATAAGGATTCAAATATCAAAATATGTATAAAAGTGAAATCTGAAAATAAATATTTTATTCAAAAAAATTGCTGAACTGAATCAGAAATATATTCAACCTGAAAAATGATTTCAAATATTTATTTTTTATTTTGAATAAGTCATTGTATTTTTCGAAGTTCAGGATAAAAACTTGAACTTTCAAATAAATTGTATTTTTTTTTTTTAATGATCAAAACTTACGACTCTGATATAGCTCCATAGTTAGCTGGCTGGCTCTGTTGTGATGAGTCAACTGCTTAGAGATGTCCTGCCCATTAGCCTATCACTTACAATGTGTTGGAGCGCTAGCCAATAGAAGTGCAATGTGCAGTGTTGCATAGTGATGTCACTATGTTATAGAAGTAAACAAAGGAGTCCAATGGATGTGTTTCAGGCGGGGGGGGGGCGGCGAGTGTGTGGGAGAGAAACTCCCTCTGGAGGGAACTTTGGGATTTTAGCCTTTGCAGACTATTTACAAAAACCTTTATAACAGACTACAGGAAAGGGAAAACCCGGAAAGGCATAATAGGCCCTATATGCCTTTAAAGTCTAAGATTATATTAGGAAATGTGTATTTCAATTGTCAAACAGTACATGAAATACAACCTAGTTCTTGATGTTTTCCATTTATTCAATAAAAGCATTTTGATCATTATTTAAAAAATGCTCGGAGCAGAGGGTGGACGCAGAGGCTGCTCTGTAGGTGTCACCTCAATACTTGGATACTTCGTAGGATTGAAAATAAATCCTGCGTTATGGAGATGAGCCCTACTTTCTGAGTGTGACTAATCCACAGCAGCGCCACAAAGAAAGGGGACGGGAGGGGTGGAAGAGAAATTGGGAAAGATGGAGCAAAGTGGAGGACTGAAGCGTGTGTAGGAGGTGTAGAACAGAAGAGCCGTGTTAATTCCTCCTGAACATGAACACAAACGCAGTTCATAAACATCACTGCAGATTTACAGCTCTCTTGTTTTCCAAATGTTTTTTGGAGGTAGAGAAAAACACAAAAGGGAAATATGGAGTTTCATCATTCGGATGTTTGTCATCAACATCCTGAGTTTCATATCAGGGGGACATCGCCAGAGGCCCAACAATACATATTATCAAGATCTGGAGTCACAGAAGGATATTATTGCACCTTAAAAAAAATGTGGATAAGATATATTGCTTTTCAATTGCAAAATATGCAGTTTGTCGACATCAGTTTATTCTAATATAACGGAAAGATACTACAAATTTAATTTCGATCATCTCTTTCCTGTAATGTTGATAAGATACAATCTTTGTGCAAATATTTGGGTTATTTTTCAATTTCTCCATCATTTTCAAAAACTCTATCATTCTAACGAACTATCACTTCACGCTGTATTTTCAATTCAGTATAAATAATATTTATAAAACGGACAAGTCAAATCAAGCAATCTGATTGGTTCTTAGCCGTGATATACTGAGCGTATACCACGGGTAGAATTGTAAGTTACTTTTCACAACAAGTCAGTATCCCTCCGCGCCTGAGAAAAACAGTATACAGTTGGGGTGAAAAGCCTCGCGTCGGGCCGAACCACGCCCCTTAGCTGTGATATAATGAGCATATACCACGGCCTGTCGTGAGCTATTGCTTAAATATAAACTAAAACTAAATACCTGGCGTTGGTGTTTCGACAATGGTGCAGTATAAAGAAAAATGTGGATAAGATATATTACTTTTCATTGCAAAATATGCAATTTGTCAACATCAGTTTCTTCTAATAAGATTTTAAAAAAAAAAGATTCTGAACAACTTCCTGCCAATCCCTCTGACCTCGTCTGAACAAAACTGCATATCACTTATATAACTATATTTAAGTGTTTGGTGTAATGATACAATACTGCTATACCGTGCTGTATTGATTTCTTTCCCCGCTCATACTGATAACATGACCGTTATCTGTTAATCCCAGATCATAGTTCAAATTAAAAAAGAATAAGTATGTGAGTGAATACACCCCGCCAAAGAAACACAATGTACTTTATAAGAGCTGTTGTATTGGTGTTCTGGACTAACTGTACATCCTCGGGGAATCAGCATGAACAACACTAACATCTTTGCACTCGGTTGCACACATGCTGGAAGGCTTTGGCACATGAAATAAATAATTGAAAACCTTGTTAGCACTATTCTTCAGCTTGTGTACCATGTAAGGTGCTTTTATTAGATACACTCCCTGATGTCGATTACTGCAGACAGTTTAATTTCATAATCCACAGATCGCCCTATTCCTGCAAATTGTATTCATAACGTTGTACACGGAACACAAACCGTACTACTTCCAGATATCTCTTTACTTACTTTAAGTTCCACAAAGTAAATCCCAGAACTAGCACCAGTTGTGTTTTTTTACTCTTTTATTTGTTTTCAGTTTCTCTTTGGAAATGCTGTTTGCATAATACATTGGAGTTCTGAAAGAATTGTCACTGTGTTAATAGTGCATGCAGCCCCTTGTTTAATTTGATTTAAAATGTACTAAATCCGACTTGCTGGCATGATTACCATTATTTCATGTTTGAACAGAAAGAAACTTTAATACCATTTTAATTAGTGAGTCTCACATGGGATGCAGGAGAACTGGGGCATATTTGGTTACCACCCAGACCGCGCAATTTGGCAAGTCTAATATTACAGAGCAGCGAGGATGAAAGGCACACTTTAAAAAAATAAATAAAGTAATGAATAACATAATAGTCATGGACTGAGCTAATCTGCTGGCACCCAGCTGCTTTTCAATCTCCCGCCTCCGGCTGCACTCAGCACTACATCGTATTCATTGCTCTCGCTTTTTGATATTTTAATGGATTCCTTTTGTGTTGGTTTCATGTTTCGTCTATGTGGTCAATAGCGTGGTACATTTCACATTGAACCGATGTCATGCTTTGCACCTGCAGCACTTATTTCTACATGTGGGAGAAAATGAATACGTACATAAAGCTTAGTTTTGTGAATTTCTGCTGGTTTAACACAAGAAAGACAGCTCGTAGGAAACCTTGTCTGTAATGCACTGTAGTTCTTAAATGCTAAAAGATACAGAGCATTACCCATTAGAGGCATTCTGCTGCTCTGTAGTCCCAGGGCTCGGTCTCGCTGTGCAAGGTGACCCGGCTGAAGTGCAGTTCTGTGTCTGTGTCGGAGCGGATCAGATCACATCCTGCTGCCGGGCTGCTGTGCTGTCTGAAGGCATCCTGTCAGCGGCATGGAGCTGACGCATGCACTCAGCGCACGCTCCATCATGCTCCAGAGCTGAGGCACAGTTCAGACACGAGGGCTGAACCAAAGCTGAGCCCCTCTCTCCCTTTGGTTCAACGGCTTATGAAGAGACCTCTGTGAAGGTCTTCAAGTTCAATAAGTGAGTCATCTTCCAAGAGTCTCATTCCAACTTCTTAAATACAGATAATGTTTCTTCACTCCTATTTCACAATAAACCAAATATCTTGCGGTGCGGACAAAACAAGAGGACGTCATGTAGGGCTATGAGGAACGCTGAGTGGCTTTTTAAAACATCTTCTGACGGTTAAGAGAAAAAACAACTTTAATAGAGAAACAAATCCACAGACACATCGACAATGAAAATAATGATAATTCCAGCCTCCTTGCTAATAATCAGTAATACGGTCTTTGTTGTATTTTGAAGTTTCCATTATAATCATCATCATCATGTAGGGTGAGTAGCTTTTTGGTGCAGAAGATAGAAGTAAGTTTACCTGAAGTGAAGATGAGATGTTTGGATGTATAATAATTACAATATGTAATTATAACCCGACTGCAGGATTTCTGTCCCTTTTTTTAAATTTTTATATGCGTTTCCTTTTTTATTATTTAACATATGGATTCTTAGTGTTTCAGTGCTCTCCCTGGACAATATAGATATAGTAGTGAGTGACACTGTTTCTGGATGACTCAAACCTAGCTGCCATCTATTGTTCCCCTGTCCCGCAGATATTGGCCTGTTTGATTTATTGATAGAAGAGTAAATAGAGCAGCAAATAATAATCCATTAGTTGTCAACTATTAAATGAATCGCCAACTGTTTTGATAAAAGATTAATACGTTTGAGTAAGAACAACAAATCCTAATTCCAGCTACTTGAATACAGATATGTTTCTTCACTACTATTTGACAAACTGAATATCTTGCGGTGCGGACAAAACAAGAGGACGTCATGTAGGGCTATGAGGAACGCCGAGTGGCTTTTAAAAACATTTTCTGACGGTTTAGAGAAAAAACAACTTTAATAGAGAAACAAATCGACGGACACATCGACAATGATAATAATTCCAGCCTCCTTGCCGAGTTAATAATGTGTTTGGTTTGTGTTTTTTTCTTTGTGGAATTCAGTTTTCTTAAGGTCCAGCACTTTGTAAGATTCATATTTATATTATAATAAATAAATATAAAAAATGGTTTGTGTTTTTTGATACCAAGTAAGAGATTGTTCAGTTTAGATTTACAAATGATTTGAGTTGGCGCTGTGGGTAGTGTACAACATGAGTAAGGACTGTCTCCGGTGAGGACTCTGTGTCTTGGGAAGGAAACAAAGCTCATTAGTCATTTTAATGTATTTGTGCAAAAGCTGGTTTATTTATGGCTGTTCTCTGAATTCTTTAGAATGCAAGTGGTTCTTAATTAGATTTATTTCTGCATATAGGGCAGTGATCTGTAATATCTAAATGCCTTTCGCTCTCTTTTTGAAATATTGCCAGTACTGACACAAAGGCATTTCTGCAAATGATGTAAGGATTCAAGAAGACTGTCTAAAAGCTCACCTTATTTAATATGTAGCCTCTACCCTCTGGTGTTTATTTAATTGTCTATGACATGCACACTCTTACCCCAACCATCCCACAATACGATGTAATGTGTTTTTTGAAAGGTGAAAATGATTGTTATGAGACTGAACTGTCAGTGATGTCTCAAAATAACGATGATTCATGAGTGTCTGAAATTTCAATTTGCAACGCACTGTAGAGAGCATACTGATGTTATAAAGGGAGTGAAAGAGAGATTATAGACGCTGCTGGAATCAGAAGAATGTCAGAAGAAAAAAGGGACGGTTTGATACGGTACTCTGAGGTTACTTTAACTTCACAGAATGAGGATCATTACTGAAAAACACTTGTCTTTTAAATTCTAAAAAAAATCTAAAAAGATTCTTGTAGATTTTCTAAAGCGATGAGATCTGACTAGGGTTGAAACAACCGGATATATTTTCATTATGCTTTACGATTATTAGCTCGATTATTTGTCAAGTCTATCAAATCTAAGAAACATATTGACAAAATTCCACGGCGATGTTCTGTGAGTCGAAGACCTTAAGATATTCAGACTGCTATGATACAAAACGGAGAAATCTGGATATTTCAGAAGCTAAAAAAACATCCTCTGACATTGTTTATAAAAATATTTGCTGATTTTAATAATTTGTTTGTCCTTGATTAGTGGATTTATCAGTGCAGCTCTTTATTCAACTGTACTGTATTTCAGGCATTTGTACTGGAGCTCAAAGTCTAGACACTCTTTTATCATCACGGGGTATTTTTGGAAAATGCTGAGCCCTCGTTTCCTGCCTCACCTCTGTCTACACTTTGTGTGTGCCGACGCTGATTCCACAGACCAATCAGGTCACTGCTTTTCACAAAAAGTCCCAAAGGCTAATTAATGTTTTGGATGGCTGAACAGTGAAATGTTTTTATCCCGGCAAAGTAGGAGACGATACAAAGAATACCCCCAATGTGTCCCGTGCTGTCTTTGTAAGGGTGAAAGCTTTTAGCCTGTCTCTCTGAGATAAAACCGTGTCCACCCTAAGTGTCTCACTGATTGGACATTAGGACACCGGGATGCTGATCACACAGCACTCTGTGTCAGGGAGAGGCCGAAGCCCTTTACCGAATGAGGATAGCTCTTGAGAGGAGTTATACGGACCTTACGTCTGCTCCAGCACTGTTCCACTTGTCAGGACTTTTATATCAGACCTGCCCCGTGGAGTACTTTGATAAAGAAAATGGATAGTCGTGCTATCTTTAGGTTTGATCAGTGAAGAGGTGCAGCGTCACAGATCTGAGTCATGGCAGCTGAATAGACAGCTTAGGCCTCAACAATAAAGCGTGCACACGATCAGTGGGCCGCAGCAGATTCTGCCTCTATCCGGCATGCTCTGCAAATCTTCTCTGCATTTGGTCCTAGTCACTCTGCCTAAGGGGGGAGGGCTGGGCTGGCTTCCACCCAAATGCATGCTGGGATTGTATTCCTCTTTTATTTTAAGCCTTCCCTGTAGACATGTCCTGTTTTTTTCTTTCCTCCCCACTTTCTCTCAGCTTCTTGTGTCCCGTTGTCTACAGTCTGCTGGTGCCGATGTGTGTGAACGTTTTGTAACTGCGTTCCCCCTTTGTATTCATCCTCAGCATTATATCATACTGTAGAGAAGATGTCACTCTGTTTTTTTACAAATTTGTTGTCGGAGAACTAGGGCTCGAGGAATGGTGAAATCTAAAAATGAACACTTTGTCCTGATTCTCGTTATTCATAATTCTACTGAAGCAAATGTTCCCGTGTTATGTCTGCTGCTCCACATGGCCTACATGAATAAATGTGGGCTGACATGTGGCGATGAGTCACAGGTCGGCCTGATTGACGGGTCCACAAAGCTGCTTGTACTCCTACAGATGATCAGCATGGAGGTTAATTGTCACTCTTTTTTTTCTTTTTTGCTGCAGGGGGAATCACTCATGACACTTTTCAGAAGGAGCTGATGTGCTTTGACCCAGATGCGGATAAATGGACTCAGAAAGCTCCCATGACGACGGTGCGCGGCCTCCACTGCATGTGCACGGTGGGCGACCGGCTCTACGTGATCGGAGGCAATCACTTCCGGGGAACCAGCGACTACGACGACGTGCTGAGCTGTGAATATTACTCCCCGGCTCTCGACCTGTGGACTCCTATCGCTGCCATGTTGCGAGGCCAGAGCGATGTGGGCGTGGCCGTGTTTGAGAATAAAATCTATGTGGTGGGCGGATACTCGTGGAACAATCGCTGCATGGTGGAAATAGTACAGAAGTACGACCCCGAGAAAGACGAATGGCACAAAGTGTTTGACTTACCCGAGTCGCTGGGCGGGATCCGAGCCTGCACACTCACAGTTTTCCCCCCCGAGGACCTCTCGTGCTCGCCCTCCAGAGAGTCGCCCCTCTCAGCACCTTGATGATTAAAGGGGGGCGGAGCCGTGTTTCGCTCGTAACCCCTCGCCCACCCAACCCCCTCAACAAACACTCCTTATAGACATTGTTTGCACTTCCTCTTCGGACTACATCTGTACTGCATCCCTAAGTATCCCCCAGTCCACCCCCCCTGAAGCTGTGCAGAACCCCCCGCCCCTAAGTGATTCAACCCACGTACCGACAGTTTGGCAACCTAATTAAATGTTAATGTTGCATACTCGGTATGTTTTTGGCAGGAAGTACCTTGACTTGAAAAGTGACTTTGCAAATCAACTTTTCTACCTGATGTCTTCGGTTTTTCGGTCTCGTTTCCTTAGGCGTTCTACCTTGAGATGTTGACTACCGCACTGACTCTCTCTTCTAGTCTATGCCAGGTTAGATGCAGCAGGTGACTCCTGAAGGCAGCAGCGTAGGGAAGCACGAGCTCTGAAACACAGCCAGTTTTTAACTCAGGGGTTGGCCCAGGCCCCATCTACGATGCTCCAGTACAGTTTCACTTCTTTCCTGCTATTGCTATGAAACTGTTAACAAAATGGTGTTTTCTAAATTTTAATAAACATGATTTTAAAAGTAGTTTTAAATGTTGTCATTACTGACTGCAGCAGACTCAGGCTGACAAGTTGTTTGTATGTGGTGAAAGAACTTCTCCAACGTGCACATAACCTCATGCTTAGCATTGCATTGTTTAACCCTAACCTGATACAGTTTGGCTTTAACATGTTGACTGTTGGCACACATGACTGTAAATGTTGACGAAGCAGGTATAAAAACAAATATGCCTGGGTAGTTTGTTTTTTTAAAGGGGACGTATACTGCTTATTTTCAGGTTCATATTTGTATTTAGTGCCTCTCCTGTGACATGTCTCCATGCTTTAATGTTCAGAAAGCTCTTTATTTTTCTCATACTGCCTGTACTGCAGCACCTCTTTACACCCTCAGTCTGAAACCAGAGCCCAGTATGCTCTGATTGGTTAGCTGGTCGGCTCTGTTCTGATTGGTCAACCGCGTAGAGATGTCCCGCCCCATTGCCTATCAAATACAATGTGTTTGAGTGGTAGCCAATAGAGTCGCTTGTGTGAAATAGTGATGTCAGAATGTTACCGAAAGCAAAGGAGTCCAATGGCGGTGTGTCAGGCATGGGGGGGGGGGGG
>NW_011344315.1:96433-140975 GCF_000735185.1 Notothenia coriiceps
AAATAATTCCTGGAGGGAACTTTTGGATTTGAGCCTTTACAGACCATTTACATGCTCAAAAACTATCTACAGGAGAGGTAGAACCCCCGTGTGGAAAAACACATTGTTTTGAAACTTGTGAAGGAAAATCTTCCAAAAGTAAGGAATAATCACTTTATCTTACATAACAATAAATGTCATTTTTAATATAACCTCAGTTGAAGTAGTCATTTTTATTTCGCCTGCATCTGCCAGTGGGCCCCCCCACAATAACAGAAGGCATAATGATATGTTTCTTTCACTACAGCAGAGTCATGATGTTCTCTGCAATGTGTGTACATAGGCCTCAGCAGTTGAAAAAAGGAATGATCGATCAGCATCCCTAACTGAAGCTCGGTCCATACGCTCTAGTAAACTATAGGAAGCTGTATAACCACTGAGCTGCCTCCCAGTGATGTATGATGCCGCTGTCTGGTGTTAACTGGAAACTGGCAGGACCCCCTCTCCTCTCCTCTCCTCTCCTCCTGGCTGGCAGACAGACGCTGATGTTCCCCACAATCTGCTCACCTGCTCCTGCCCGATTAAAGCCTTAATGGCAGCATATGGTGTCCGAGACGTCTGCTTCACGCTGTGACCAGGGACAAGAGATTTGTGTAATCACCAGGTGAGTTTGCTCTGGAGCCTCAAATCCTCATTATACTCTCCGGTGTGAACGTGCCTATTATCCCATTAATGAGGCACTGCAGTGGGCCCTCTGATTTCACATTTGAATCACTGTTCCTGTGTTGTCCAGCAAAAAAGTCTCCACTCATAACAGGTTATTTTTATACCTCTTAAATGGCGGGCTTCTTGCTTTGGTGCCTTATTTAATTATTCACATTTATCTTTTGAAATTCATGTTAGATTTCAATTCTTTGCATGTTGTCTTTTAGTTTATTTTGTGAAGCTTTGACACTTTGTTTTGAAAAAGACTTTATTAAAACCTTTTGTGTGATTTCAAAAGTTCTATTTTGTGCAGCAGATTATTTTACTAAGTCTCTTTGATGAAACTTTTGTACCATTAAATAAAAAATAGGCCATTTGTAATCCTTTAATGGAAGGTCAATGATTGAGCAGAAGTGCACAAATGGATCGGGCTCAGCTGCTGGCAAAAGCTTCAAATAGAAAAAAGGTG
Source organism: Notothenia coriiceps (assembly GCF_000735185.1). Classification (NCBI taxonomy): domain Eukaryota; kingdom Metazoa; phylum Chordata; class Actinopteri; order Perciformes; family Nototheniidae; genus Notothenia; species Notothenia coriiceps. Next base: position 97,587 of record NW_011344315.1, read on the forward strand.
GTGAAATTTGAGTGGTTGAATTTAGTGCCATCTTTCCCTGGACATTTCACAGAAAACAAATCAAGCGCACATAGCTTCTGTATCACCTGGACCTGAAGGCACTGGTAAGAGTAAAAAGGGAAGATTGAGTGATGCTGTCAAAACGACAACACAGCAATACTTCCTGCACATGAGGATGAAATATAAACGGCTCCATAAATTAGCAAAGGACTACAAATATGCTGCCAGTCTTCACTATGACTGCATCAATTATAATGTATTATATTAACATTTTCGGATTTGACAAAAAGAAATGGCTACATATGGCCTGCTTTACCAAAATGCATTATTATTAATGTGTGTGATGGAAAATATTTGAAGCATTACGCAATGAAATGCCTCATTAAAGCTCAGAGATGACGATATACTGTAAAGTGTGAGATTATGTAAATAGGCCAGCTGTCAGAGATTTCTCCATGCTGTTTATAGTTTATAGTTTTGCATGTATAGCTTCCAGTATCTCTGCATGAATTGGGGATTGGGAAAGAGGATGAATAGCAAAAATCGGAGTATTTAGATTAAGTGCCATCAAATGTGTCTGTAATTTGATTTGTGCTTAGCGATAATACATGTTAGCATGCTACTAAACTCAACTGAGAGATGGTAAACATGGTAAATGCCAAACATCAACACGCTAGTTGAGCCTTGCATAGCTGTAAACTTTCGTCAATGTGTTAAAGCATCACTCTCTCAACTGACACTCCTAAACAAAGTAAATGTATTTTCATTATTCCAGGATGGAGGATTTGTTATCAATGCTACCATCAGCCTCAGTGTAGCTTTGTTCCAGGGGTAAAACCAGACAGATTTGAGGGATTTTACAAAAGCACTAACCTGTCCTTCGATAGAATATAGATTTTTAAATGGATTTGAGAGAAAGCATTGCTTTTAATGATGAAGCACTTTAAGGACACACAAATCTACCTCAGCGCATCCACAATCTCTCACATGATGTTCCAGAGCCGGTGTGTAATCCCTGCCTCACCATTGCGTTGCTGCTCGGTGTGTGTGAGCCAATGTCAATATTACATGACGCAGAGCTTTGTGTGTCCTGAAGGCTTGGGTTTTTAATGAACAGTGTGTCCTCGGTGCTAAAGCAAAGGGAACTGGAGCAAGGAATTACACCCGTTCCCCCTCCTCCCCCTTTCTCCTCCCCCTCTTCTTCACTACCTGTGATTCTCAGCGGATTTCAGCACCGCAGGAGGCTCGATCCCTTGATTCATGAAGCAGATAAAAGAGGTGCGTGCGTCTGTGTGTGTGTGTTTGTGTGGATTACGGCCTGACTCCTGACACATGAATGCAGCACGGCACGTTTATGTCTCCAGACTGCTCCTCCTCTCATCCAATCCTAACCAGAAAATGACCTAGATTCTTTGGGCTGCTGGGTGTCTTTACATACACGGCACATTGATGAGATTGTCAGTCAGGCGGCAGTGAGGAGATGCTCTTACATTAACTAAAGCTATCTGCCACCTATCAGGATGAAATACTCCGCGCAGCCACAGATCCCTGCTGCCCTCTTGACTGCATGCATGATGGTGTTAATGGCTATTGATCCTCTGGCTGGCAGACAGCCAAGATACACTGATATTACTTACTAGATATATTTATTTTTGCGCTGAATCACAAGCTGTCTTCCGTTATTAGACTCCTTAAAGGTTTCAGGTCTGAGGACAAGTTTAAATCTCTATTCTCTCTCTGTCTCCCTTCATGAATATTCAGAAAAGGTCAAGTCCTTGCTCTCCTATGGAGCTCTGCATCCTCCCGTGGCTGTGTCCTGAATAATCTGTCCCTGGTTAATCTCTTGTTCCAGCCCCAGCTGCAGTGTTGTTTTTATAGCAGAGATGGGAGGGGTAATTGGGATTTGTTTTGTTCATCATCTGGCTGCCTCAGATTCTAGTTTATGCCTCAGTCGTATCTCTGTGTGTGTGTATCCTCATACAGATTTAACGGAAAACTAATTTTCCACCCCTAGTTCAATTATGTATGTTACGGCCTAAATACACCACAGGATGTGCAAAAATACATATTTTCATTTTGTTTTTTCAAATCCCAACTCTCAATTGTCGAAGAAGAAACACTGGATTTGAGTTCTTGGACTTTACTGTGTTTCATCGTGCATGTTTTCCAACTTTTCTCCCGTTGTTCAAAGCATATTGGAGACTCTGTGATTGACTGGCAGCCTGTCCAAAGTGTCTCCTTACCTTCACCCAGATGCATGCTGGGATATGCTCTGTTGCCCTCTTGACAATGAAAAGGGAAAAGCAGGTAAGGAATACAAATGGAAGGCGAGGTTCAGACAGAACGATGCGGTTCGCACGCTGAGAGCTTTTAAGTGTGAGATTGTCCTCCGAGGCAACAAAGAACATGTTATTTTATAAAGTGCACGGAAAGTTCCTCCGGCTGGAACAGTGCGGCCTGTCTGGGGAAACGACTTGACCTCACAGGTTTAAATACAGCTCCGGCTCCGTGTCCCTCAGGTTTCCAGCACTCTTAAGAGATTCAGTCGAAGGCTTTGGAGCAGGAACTGAATGCCTTTTATTGAACTTTTCCAGAACAAATCAACACTCAGCTGTATACAAAAATACAATATGAATACAAAGCATTCATGCCGATTTAAAGGTCACCTATTATGCGAAATCCACTTTTTCATGTCTTTTATTCATCAACATGTGTCCCCTCTGTGTAAAGAGATTCTGAAAGTTTCAGGAACAAAGATTTGCTCTCTTTTTGTCCTGATCCATTTATATAAAAACCTGTCTGAAAAGGAGCTGATCAGATTTCGGCCACTTTATGATGTCACAACGATTTATGGGCTTGTGTAACCATTAGCCAATCAGCAACCAAGGTACACCCCCCCCCCCTTATCACCTAAATCTCCTCCTAGAGCACCATTGTGTTCTTTTTAACTAAATATCCGTCCCTGGCCAACTTGAGGCCCAATGCAATGTTAGATGATGAGGCCCTCTGCTTCGCAAGCGTCGACGGGGGTTAGTGGAGCCCCGCAGGAGCGAAACTGTGCCGCGCCACATTAATTGCGCCGCATAGGTGTGGCTCAGTTGAGGCCCCCTCCGCGAGGTGAGGCCCCCTCCGCGAGGTGAGGCCCCACGCAGTCTGCGTGATCTGCTTGTCGGGAGGGACGGCCCTGCAAAAATCTCTCAGAGGGGCGTGGGGAGTGGCTCCTTATTTTCATCTAAAGTAACAGACAGAATCAGCACTTTTGAAACAGAGGGGATTATGGGATGCTGCAATGATCTGTTTGGTATTTGGAGCCAAACACTTCAGAGACATGTTTTGTATATATCTGAGACCTATAATATATTGATGAAAAACCGTATAATAGGGGAGCTTTAATAATTTTCTCTCATATGCAGACAGCTCACAGATATAACTAAATTAACCCCGTTACATGTGATACATCTTTCCAAATGTCAAGCTATATGATGTTCTCCCTTGGCATGTTTCTTTAAAGGTTCTTGGTTTGAATTGTTTGTTGTAAAAATGTGCTTTTTATTTTAATTTAACTGTGTTAATATGTTTTACTAAATTACGGAAGAGCAATAACACATGGCCTAGAGGGAGCAAGATTGTCAGTCTAAATGTTACCAATTTGCGTGAAATTGTGCAGTGACCCTTGACCTTTGACCTCTCATATTCTTATTTCCTTTGTGTTCTCCCTATGTCTGACCCTTATACTCCTCCTTAAAACCAAATAATAAAATGATATAAATATGACAGAAAAAGTAAGAGAAAACCTCTAAATGTATCAAATGTATTCTATCGTTTGATTTAGGATTGAAGAGGAGTTTTCTACATGTAGTTTGACGAAAAAACGTGTGTTCTGGCCTCAGTGAACTCATTAAAATGTTTTTATCTTTCAACACGAGTGTTTTATGCGTACAGAGCTGTCCTCTGGACGCTGGCCGTGGCTCGCTGATGAAAAACAAAATGTCATCATGATTCCTGGCCTGTGAAGGCATGTGACGGTTGAAAGAGCAGGTGTGTGTGTGTATTATGTTTGTGTGTGTGTGTAGTGTGTGTAATGTGTGTGTGTGACAGTCCTGATGCCAGAGTGATTGATAACCCTCCTCTCGGAGCCTCGTTTTCAACCTACTCAACTCTGTCCTGTATAATGCCAGGTTGCCATGGTTACCCTTGCTCTTCATACAAGGAAATGTGGAGGGGAAAAACCGGAAATATTTCCTCCTCTTTATGACAGGCTCTTGCTCAGCCATCCTGGGGGGTTGAGAGGATAGCGCGGGATTTTTTTCGGGACACAGAGCAAACATTCAGCCTCTCCTTCAAACACACCGAACCCACAGCTACTCTCTCCTCTGCGATGTGGAGGAGCTGGTGGCTGAGCTGATTACCGCTGCAAACTCATTTTCCTCCTTATTAAAGCAACTCATTTCCACTAAATTATCACTGAGTGCGTGCCGGAGGTGGCTTTGATTTCTGCACTGCTCTTTGCGATAATGACCTCTAGTGGTTCCTGTGGAAACAAATGAAAGGGACCCAAGGTCTAAATTATGAAAGACGCACACTCTGTTTTTTTTCATTTCTGTTGATGTCGTCGACGGTGCCAAAACATGAAATGTAATCTCGCACACGCCTTGTTGCAGTTGCATAAATCCCCATCATCCTTCGTGTGACACTTAGAGACCGAAGTTAATCTTTTTATTTACAGAGTCTCGGTGTGAGCCAAGACAGACAGACTGACTTAAGACATAAACAGGATGAGACGCCTACAGGGGGATCAGTTTGAACAACCTCCCACTTAGACCCACAGTTTCCTCTGTTGAAGGCCACATGATGTCTCCTAGTCCCCTGATTTTAACTCTAAATTACACTTAGCTTGTGAGCAAAGAATTATTTAATTGAAATCCTTTCATTTCCTTTTCTTTTTTATTCATTATACTTTCTTCGGCAAGGCGAAATAAGATGAAATCTCTCTGCATTTGAATACAAACCAGCATGCGTTCATGCCTGGATCCAATAATGGCCGCTGATGGATGCCTGACCCACTTTGAAGATGTTATGCCCTGTAACAGCTGACCCCGGCGGGCAGAGAAAGCAGCCATTAGTGCCCCTGCTGGTGGATAACTAATAACAAGCACTTGCTGATGCTAATCAATTTTCATGAATAATGAATTGCATGAAATTAAATGACTGTTTGGAATAGGTGTCCTTATAATGTTATGAGATGAGTATTATGTTGCAACCTAGAATTACTGTCATTAAGCCGATGCCATGAAAACACATTCAGGGATTGTTTTTAATCAGAAGTAAAACAATGACTCCTTATTCAATGTCATTCCAAACACTTAACACATTTAAACACATTTTAGCAAATGCTAAAGAGGTAAGGTTGTTAATTATTTTTCAATCTCTTTTATACTGTTAAGTCTAACATCATATTTCTGAAGTTAAGTATCAACTCCAACAGCTCCTGTCTGTTTTCCTGTCCCTCGATTCCCACTGTATCTATCTACACTGTGTTCTAAAAATGACATGTTCATCCCTTGCAGATTTAATGTTGTCATCATTTGTGTTGATCTCCTTTACTGCCTTTAGTGAAGAGCAGTCTTCTCTCAGGATGAAAAGGACCAGCAGAGGGCATTAATGTGACTTTTCCTCACCCAGCCTGAAGGCACAGCAGAGGCCTTTAAAAGGTAGCTTTGTCTCTGTTGTGAAAATAATCTTCAATGCAGAAAGATACTGATAAAAGGGTTACTAAATGACCCTAAAATAGTCTACGTAGGTGACATGTGAATAAGGTGAGTCATTTCTCAACTCTGTCTGTTTAATCATCATGAGTCTGAACACATAATGCAATACCTGTAGGGAGAATCCAAAACTTCCTAAATACGCATGCACACACGTCAGGCAGCAGCAGTTCGTAGACGACACAAATACTCATTTGTACTCAACAAACTTCATGGTCACTGTTAACCACACAGTAACAGAATGACAGGTAGAGGCTGTCACAAAGTATGTTGTTGTGAAACCCCGGAGTCTGAATTCAGCTTATTTACTGTTTAAAATGTGACCTCACCATGAGTCAGGGTTTGCTGAATGAGATGGCAGTGATTCAACATGACCGGTACACAACACTCATCCCTACTGCTGCTGACCTTGTTTCAAAATCGGCCTGCAGTTACAAAAAAAGCTGTGTCATATGTATCTGAGAATCATCATTACTGTGTATCTGCTCCGTCTTTCACTGGAGGTGTTGGAAATGATCAGCAGTTCAGAGGAGCATTTCCTCTGAAGGACATTTCTCCTACGCATAGTCCGTGCTACTTCTGTCGGCACAAGCCCCTGCCTGCCCGGGAGCTGAATCGATGCGAAAAGGCCTCAGCAAATGACTGGCAGATCATGTCATATGGTTTATTCTGTGCCATATATCCAATATTTTTCTTTTATTTAATTGATATGTCATATACGTTTTCTAAAATTATAATTAAGTTGGAAGGCAGAGTGTGACACTTGATCATTTCTAAACACTTTAAAGTCACACATTGCTGAATGTATTGCCTTTGAAAAAGGTTACTTCAGGTCGTTCAAACTCAAAACCTTGATGGAGTTTTTTGTTTTTTGTAGTTTCATGAATTGAAATGGAAAATGTGGGTTCCCAATCTTCACAGAATAAACCTACTCCGGTTGCTCAATTTAACTTGGTAATTTTTCATTGAATTTTAATGAATTGTTAGAGCCAGTATTTTGATTTGATAAGAAAGGCCACCTAATTGTGACATCTGTAGTCAACACACTATAAAGGACTACAATTCCCACGGCGCCTGTGCTAACGCCACAGTGATGGGCAACCTGTTGAGAGACGCCGTAGAGCGTAGAGGAACAGTTTTTAACCGTAACCGTACTCGTACCGTACATGTACATACAAACCGTACAAGTACCATTTAAGTTGTGAAGTTATAAGCACTATCACGAAAGAAAGAATACCTAAGTTGTTTGTTTTTATTTGAGTTTTGCCTATTTCTTTTGAATATTGTAAAGGCCTATTTTTCTTTGTTGCATGTGCAAAAGTTTGTTATTTTATTTTGAGCAAACACATCGCAACATCTTCTAAACCAAGGGTCGGCAACCACTGGCACGCGTGCCAGCATTGGCACGCGGCACCGTAACCAGAGGCACACTAGGAATAAGTGGAATAAGTGTGCAAAANCTATAATGTATTATATTACATTATTGCCTCTGAATTGGATTATTATCGGATAGGATAATAACTTAGTAATTAACTACGTCTGAAAGCAGAAGTCCAGGGCAAATAATTGCAAGTCTCTTCAGTGTGCATGTCACAAAACGAGATGCATTGTGGGACATGTAGTTTATGGACAACCTGCTTCTGTAAAGTGGCATGTAACCGTATAATAAACATATTATATTCTTTGCGAGCTCTTACAGGCCGCAGAAAATGAAGTCGCGGGCCGGATTTGGCCCCCGGGCCTTGAGTTTGACACCCCTGTTCTAAACCATCGGAGGCCAAGCAACACTTCAAACTGTGAGTAATTTAAGGAAAGAAACGAGTTAGAACTGTCTGTTTAAGGCGTCTAGTGGCTTGATGGAAAATCAAGGAAGGAAGCCACGACATATATTATATTTTTCAATTCCATACAGCATACACTACAAATCTTAGTCGGATTCATTTAGGTATATAGTTAATATCAGTATTTAATTAATACAATTACAACCATACCAGTCAATGATGAGACTTTCTGGGAGAGAAGATGGTGGCGTTATCAAGTCGTCTTATGTATTTCTTTAGTGATATAAGTTTAATATCTTGTGTCTTTAGGTTAAGCTTTACATTCTTACAATCATTGCGATGTAACCTCCAAGGGCAGCAAATGAGCACATGTGCTTATTGAAAACGTGATTTTTCTGTTTAAGGTAGACTTTTATTGTTCTGTAAACATTCAAACACATCTTATCTTTCTTTAAAAAATAATTTCTTTAAAAAGAAAAAGGCAAATCACATTAAATTCCAAATGAAATACATGAGTACATGAAGTTCTGTTCAGGTACCATCAGGAAAATCTATTCTACTGAGGTTTAAGTACACTACATTTTGTTCAGTACAGGCTGCTACCACATAAAATTGTCCACATGTGTCTGCATTTCCTCTCATATTGGCCCGTTTATGTCCAGATGTCCCTCCCAGTATGAAAGCGACTGCACTCTCAGGCTGAATACATGTCATAAAAGCAGCATCTTGAGTCCATTTCAGCGGCTGAAATTGACAATCTGTTGTGTCTCCAAAGTACAGCTGTTAGCTGACTTCCATGCAGCTCTGTGTAAATTGTGCAGTGCAGTTGGAAAAATAAAAATGCCAGGAGCAGTGGAAACGCTCCATGGCAGCAGCCAGAGAAAGAAATGAATTATAACATGGCTGCGAGACATGCAGATGGAGGCTTGAACATGAGATAAACTGGAGGGGGGGTTTAAATATTGGACTTTCTTCTCTTTTTCATCACCCAAAAAAGAACGAAAGCCTGAAGCTTCTCTCCAGTTCAGTGCTAGATGACTGGAAGTCTTAGCTGGAGTGAGACGAACCTCACAAATCCATATCCGCTGAAAAGGCTATTGTATGACAGCTGGAAAAACAGCAGCAACACTTGAGCTCATCCAGCATGCCAACACCACTTCCGACAATGACACACAGATGGAGGACAACACCCGTCCCAAAGCTGTGAAATAACTACTCATTTTAGCAACTCAAGACATTCAGTTTAACTGAACTGGATATGCCAGACGTTAAACACACAGTATAGTTTCAGTCCTTCAGTTTGTTTCTCAAAACTTGTTTTAGGAAATCTGTCAAATCAAACTCTTAACATACTTAAGGTCTATCAAACACAGCACATAATACAACACATCATTCACTTTCCATTATTAAAACTTAAAGCATTCAGTCACTGAGTTACAAAAGAAAGCGTAACACCACCATACACATTTTTGTTTTACATTATACAGTATTTTTAAACATGTCAGCAACTGCCAACAAATGTAACTCAAATATTCATCTCATACATTAACACAAACCTAAAAGCCAAACTGTCAACCAAAAAGTCATCTGATGTTTTAAACCTGTCCCCCAAAAGGGCTTTTTTCTGGGTTTCATCTTTTAGAAAACTTATATTAAATAAATACTCTTTTAAGCTGGTTTTCAAATCACAGGCGTCAGAACTTCCTTTTAAACAGCAATGGTTTTCTAAATGGCATATGTATCCATGTGAGATGACAAGATGTTCCTTTCTTCAAATGTAAGATATCCTGTTTTGTGCAGATATGATAGAGTACACAGTTAATGAACTGGAATGACGCTGAGGAATCTTGTGGGGTCGATTCTTATCTTAGCTCTGTTTTCTGTTCACTGTGTCTCAGTAGTGTTGTGCAGTGAGATGCTGGCCTGCTGCTTCCTCTGCCTCCTGCGCCTCCAGAGCAGCACGGCCAGCAAGAGGAGCAGCAGGAAGCCCAGCGCCCCCCCGATGAGTCCCACCGTCAGAGGCAGACTCGTGTCCCGTGGCTTGAACATCGAACAGGACCCCTGACTGTGCCCAGCATCGTTCACCGCCATCACACAAACCTCTGAGATGTGCTCGATGTCGCCCACGCCACCGTTCCTTCGACTCTTCCCAAACGTCTGCCTCTGTTCCCCCCCGACTGTCACATTAAACGCTGTGACGTGGGAATAAGGTGCACACCACTGAACTATGACCTCCGACCCATTCCAGGTGACCGATGTCAGGGTGGGGGGCTGCGGGTGCACATTATGTAAAGTGAAGCCTGGACACAAGCAGCCGGTGGAGGCAGCCAGCTCAGTGCAGGGGATCTGACTCTCCAGGCAGGGATTGTATTTGCATTTCTCAGTTTTCTGTCCATGTGGAGACACTTTGCTCTGTGGTATAGGTGTGGCTGTGATTTCATCGTCGGGGTAATCATCTTCCCGAAACACGAAGGACTCACGTGTTGCTTGGGGACTCATGGTATACGTGCCTGGGACTTGTGATGTAGGGAGGGGACTGTAACCTCTGATGAGAACCAGGCAAACGATCGCCAGGGGGAAAGGCAGGTCCCTGCTGGCAGCAATCATCTTTCTGGAAATGAAAGAAAGAAAAATTCCATCAGCTAGTTGGAAAATCTGTTTTTCAGATCAATGAAAAGCATCAGCCCCTTGGGCTTCCAGCCATGTACTAGACGTCTCTTCTTTTCCCCGCATGAGAGACGCTGAATGAGGACATGCAGTCAGTTCTTCACTGATGCTGTGTCTTTTACAGGGTATATAACTGCACAGGGAATGTAACAAATAGCTTAAATGTGAGCCTAGTGCCTGCTGGGAAATTGAAAAAGAACATTAACTGTCAAAAAAGCAACGCACACTGCAACTGTGGACACTTCATTAGTTAAAAGTTTTATTCTGTGGCATGTTTGTGAAGGATTTATAGTCTTGTTAACAGAGCTGCTATCATTAATCCTCACTTGTTAAGATTTGGAGGTACTTCATACTAATTCAGCATTCCAGGCGTATTGCACAACAGGTCCAAATGCCTACACACCCAAGACTGAGCGCAGCCCTCTAAGCTGGGTCCAGTTACAGGACAGCTGCAAGTGCCGTTTCCACAAGAATCCACACAAACATACCTGAAATATGTGCTGTGCTGGACATGCATAGAGAATCGACAATGGATCCCATTCACAAAAGTCCTTGGAGAGATAAGTCTGTTTGACCTCATTAAAATAGAGCAGGAGCCACTATTGAATACTACTCTGGGCTATTTGTTTAGCCACAGCTAGGCTACAATCTCTGGTGTTAAGAGTGAAAATATAATAAAAAGTTATAAACCTACCTGTTGATGCAAAGGTTTTGAAATCTGATTGAGAATTAGCTCCGTTCCCCTCGTCTTTCCGTCCACTTGTTCCCTCTTTTTCTCTCACCTCCTTTATTTATTTCCCTTCTCCCAAACAATCACCTCCTTCTTTCTGCCCTCCTCCCACAATCCCTCCTTATTCCCGACTCTGCTGGACCAGCTCCACCTCCCTCTTTGCTGAATGCTATAGTTATGTGCTTGCTGTTAATGACATGATTACTATAAGCTAGAACATTGCATCATTTACTGGTGAAGTGAACCATGTGCATTCCTTAGCGGTGTGCAGATTTCTTTAGAGCATGCACTTCTTGTTAATGATCTCTTGTTTTCCTTTTAGGGCTGAGGAAAATTGAACAGGATTGGGTATTGTCTACGTCAGGGCTTATATTCATTAGAATTCATCATCCCTGACATATGCCAGTAATTTCCGACCGCCTATCCCATTATCTCAACCACATGTCCTATCACCTGAAAAAAATGTATGACTTTACTGGTGTGCTGTTGTTCACCAAAAAGGCCGGAAATCAACCTGACTGTGCTTGTTCTGGAAAAGAACAAGTCTTAAATAACTATGCTGGTATTTTTCTTAAGAAGACTAAAACAGTCAGAATAAGAAGTACAAGATGTGGTGATTGTTTTTAGAATTGACATCACAACTCCAGTCAGCGCTTTCAGGAAAGAGAAGAACTGGACGATAATGTTTATGTGACATGTGGGAAAGCAACTTTTCCAGATGTATCCAGCTGCACGCTCTCATCTCAGGTCTGACTTTGAGCTTAGACCACAGAAAATATGGGCGCTATTAGTTTGCATTGCCCCGTACCAGAAGGACTGTGTTCAGTATGCTCTGACTGAGAAAGCAATTATATCAAAATACTAATTTACTTATTTACTTACACAAATGACTATTTTACCCCAATACACTATCTAACACCTGCATTATTGTTGTTATTTCTATTTACCTTTTATCATTATTATTATTATCCTTGTGTGAATTATTATCTACGTGTTTCCCTTTATTTTCTGTTGCTTCTTTAACACCATCTTATCTTATTATGTTTCTTATACTTTTATTGTATATTTTCCATCTTGTATGAGCCGTGGGTGAGTCAATGTGTACCAGAAGGACTGTGTTCAGTCAGCTCTGACTGAGAGAACAATTATATCAAAATGCACTTACTCATTTAACAACAGGAATGACTATTTTACCCAAATATACTACATCTAACACCTGCATAAAGACATGTTTATATGTTATTTTTGTAATTTCTATTTATACTGTTTATTTTAACTTTTATCAGTATTTTTATCCTTTCGAATTCTTATCTACATGTTTGACTTTACCATATCTTATCTTAGCTATTATGCTTTCTTATTATGTTTCTTATACTTTTATTGTATATTTTCTTTCTATCTATTTGTATGAGCCGTGGGTGAGTCAATGTGTTTGGGTCTTACTGGATACAGTGTGGGTGTGTACGTGTCAAGGAGAATATTTGTACATATATTTTTATGCAGGAATATGGGTAGGTTTATGTATTGCGTAACACAGGCTTTGTGTATGTATTCTATCTGATTTCTACACTGAAAAACATCTATTTTTGCTTTATTTCCTAATAATTCATGTTCATATTCGGAAGACTTTATTGACCCCAGGGGGGAAATACGGTTGTTTTGCAGCTGTTCTTGTCTAGGGAAAAAAATAGAATTCTAAGTTATGGTACAGTTTAGTCATAGAGTTTTGGCAGTTTTATGACGTAACTAATCACAAGTGTGACATAAGGCCAGGGGTGAAATGAGTCAGTTGTAGGTCTGTAAATGGTTTATCCACGATGGGAGAAACAGTGTCACAGTCTTTTTATTAGATAGTGTGTCAATATGAGCAAGAAATATTTGTGTTGTGACAAAATAATCAGGCAGATAAAGAAGTGTTGTAACATGACCCACAATGCACTGCCCCTCTTGCCATGCAACAAATCAATTTTTCCCCAACCACTGTGGCTGGTATGAGTCTGCTTTCCTCATTACGAACGGTTGCATGTGAATATAGTTTTTTATAATAAAGAAATAGAAGCGACCGAAGTCAATTCAACAGGGTCCTGTTATAAGGCAAATTAATAATGATATCCATAAAACTAGAACTGACATGATTCTTCTTACAGTAAGAATCACTCAATAGGCTACTTTACTTCATCTTTAAAGGATCCAAGTGCTGGTAAACAGGGGGGAAAATTGGGAACTGCAACACACTTTTTAAAGTATAATGTGATAGTTATTACATAAAAAACAATAATACGTGATAGAAATAATAATAATGAAGAATAACCTAAATAAACAAATGTTTAAGTGTTAATTCCTTCCTGTTTGGGAAGTCATTTCAATTACATAGATAGATAGATGATAAATGTAAGGTTTCTTACTTCAGTATTATTAAAGCCGTCTATAGTGCCCCCTACAGCCTAAAATAATAAGGGAAACACGCAAAAAAGAAGGAATATAACTTGGAGCCAGGCGAGCCGATGTCCGTGTTTCCTCACTTGGTGTGATTGACAGTAATTCTTTTTTTTAATTTGTTGGATTGCATTTTGACATTGAACAGTTCATCTGCGAAGCATCACAAAGTTGATACGTTTGGCCTCTTTCACAGCATCCTGCAGCACACTGTTGAGGATGAAGTGGTATGTCTTCCGCCGGTTTCAGAGTATATATAACCATCTGAGAGGTCAATGACCTGAGTGTGCTTTGGATTTTGAACACTCAAGTCTAATTTAAGATTGAAAAGAGGAAAACTATAGCTTTTTTCCGCAAATGGCTGCTGCACAGCCACGAAGATTGGGTGACGTTTCGCCCTGATTTAAAACTTGCAGGCTTGTAAATAGGACCCACTACACTTGTACATTAGGGCAGTTTAGACAAAATATTTCTTTAACATTTTGAGGGACTTTACTTGAGTAATTAAATGTTAAAAAAAGTTTGCTTCTTTTTACTTCAACTACAATTCAGAGGTATATCGTGTACTTTTACTCCACTACATTTATTTAATACCGTGAGTTACTTTGCACATTTGGATTAATAATGTGACTTGTAACAGAGCATTCCTACATTCTGGTACTTTAAGATCTGAGTACCTCTTCCACTTGTAGCTAATTAGCAAGTTATGTAATGGTGCAATATGAAGCTGTGTAATTGCAAAAGCCAATGAGCTGCAAACTAACTTATGTAAAGCATCTGTTGACACATATTGTCTTTTGTAGCAGGTGAACAATGTTGACATTAAAAAAGGGAATCCAGAAACAATTATTGTATTATTCTGAGAGTTAATTCAACTAATCAATTGCTCTTTATCTTGATGTCATTTTGCCACCCCTTTGGTAAACTTGTGAATCTGATTGAACTAAATACGAATGAATAAAGAAAAGTACTAATTTGGCTGATCGAATCGCGTAGTTTGGAAATGCATGATCTTTGTTAATGTGTACTAATTATTGATGCAACATTGTGTACATGGCTTTAATTATGCAACTGTTGAAAGTGGAGCATATTTAAATGTCTTATACTGCAGGGTAACTTAAGCTATGGTATTATTGTATAATGTAAATTATATTTACCACTGTGTCAACAGAATTATATTTGACCTTTTAGATGAAAAGCAGAAAAGAAGAGTCTGAATGTAGGGTTTACAAATTGTATTGTCTATACATACATTTTCAATGCAACAATTATATAAGGAAAATATGTTTCTAATATGCAAGATGTAATAGAAATACGAAATGCTTTGCAAGCAAACGGATATTACATTTAGAAAGGAGCACTATGGCTTATTTATAATGCTCTGCTGAAAGGATGAAACTCCCTTCAAGTCAACACTCAGGGCACAGTGAACACAGGCTACTCTGATGCCATCCCTGTGCGACGGGCCTCAGAGTCAGCACAGAGCAGTTCCGCTGGCTGAGGCAGGAGATGGGTGAGTTGCTGCTTGGGACCATGGTATCACTGAACAATAATCTACGGACTTGAATAACGCCGGTAAAGACCGTCGACTCTTTCCTCCTGCAGAGTCACGGTGTTTGCAAGAGGACGTTTTTACCGACTCGCGTTTTTAGCTTTAAAGCTAGCAGGCTAATGTGAGCTAGCGGTACCGGGGCCCTGCGAAGAGTTCATTGTTTTTGTCAGCCAAGCCAGATAAACATAACTTGGGCAGATGTAATAGCGGTTCGTTGTTTTAATATACCACACTTGCAGGATTATTCCAGTTGGTCGTAATTTTAGACTGTTTTAATAGCTCATCAGACGTTAGCATAGCCTGTAAACGCTAGAAAACTGCATTAAAGCTAACTTTAAAATCATGACTGCCCGGAGGACAGGCTATGCTGCTGCTGGCATGGTCTCCACTCCCTCTAATAGCGGAAATGGAAATCGTAAACAGAGCTTAATAGACAGGACCGGGGTCGAGTCCTGTTATGACCGGAAAGGAGCCTCGCAGGGCGGCGTGACCGTCACGTCGCTGAAGACCCGACTCGCCCCGACCATCCAGACCGCCATGTCCGCTGCAGTGGACACTCTACTGGGGGAAGTGGTGCTGATGCTCAACGAGACCCAGCAAGAGCTGCTGCACAAGGAACAGGAGAATGAGAGACTCAAGGTGCGTCTGGAGGTGTCTGAAAGGGAGCTGAAGACTTTACAGGAGTGTCTGTGCAGCGCTCAGAAGCACATAGACCAGCTGCAGATCTCCTACACCGGCTCTCCGTCCATCGGGCAGTCCGTGTTCGCCCCGTCTCTCTCCTCCATGGCTTCAATGGCCTCAGGGTTGGACCGGGATCACCAGGGCGGCCGGAATGTGAACGGAGCCGGGGTGGACTTGGGTCTCGGTGGGTCAGTGGATGACTCCCTTCACGGGTTTGATACAAGAGATGACTACAAAATGTGCCAGCTCTCTATCCAGCCCGACGGCTCTGTGACCAACCACGCGCTGGACACCTTTACCTCCAACACATCGCATATGTGCTCCGATAGACCAGGTAAATATGCAATTTGAACTGTGTGTATTAGGGCTAAAACTAGCTGTTATTTCCATTATGGCTTAATCAGATGTTTACTTTGTGTTGTCACTCCCAAAGATGAAGTTTAATATTAAATAAACCAGAGAAAAGCTGTACATCTCCACATTTGAAAGACTTAGACCTCAGGTCTTCTATTTTGCATTGCAAATGACAATAATCAACAAGGAAGGCACATGCTTTTTTTCTGGTTGACTCATTGATTAATTTAATAATCCATTAAACTCTATTCTGTTTAATTTTTTACGGTGTCCTTTGTCTTTGATTGTGAGAGCAAGTAAATCAAGGAGTTATTTTAAATGGACATATGGATTCATAGTTGTGTTTTAATATAGTATTCCTTTCACATTAACTATCTCTGCATGTTTGAATTTGTCTTTCAGATGAGAGGCAGACTCAGGCACAAGGTGGAGCTTCCAGTTTTGAGATTAAAGAGGAGCAGTTGCCCGGTTCAGGCTCCGGTCAGCCCGGTAGGAAGGACAACAGGGTCGGGGAGAGCGATCTTGGCTACGTTCAAGTTGGGGAAGAGGGTTCCCAGCGTTCCTTTACTCATCCACTGCGTCACCAAAGACCTGTGCGAGAATGTGGCAGTGACTTGCAGCAGGGAGGACTTGATGGACAGAAACAGTTGGCTAGGACTCCTGGAGCCGGGAGAGTAGACGGCGTCTCACCGGGCAGAGCAGACGACTCTGCTGGACCTTCAGCCTCTGACACCCCAGTGGAGCCCTCTTTAGACCGGCCTCACCACTGTCTGGAGTGTGGGAAGACTTTCCGTCTGATCTCCAGCCTGAAGAAGCACATCCGCATCCACACTGGAGAGAAGCCTTACCCGTGTGCAGTGTGCGGCCGCCGCTTCCGCGAGTCAGGGGCGCTTAAAACCCACCTTCGTATTCACACGGGTGAGAAACCATACTCTTGCTCAGAGTGTGGGAACTGCTTCCGCCACTTGGACGGTTTGCGCAAACACAGGCGCACGCACACCGGGGAAAAACCGTACGTTTGTGCCATCTGTGGGAAGCGCCTGAGCCGCCTGCAGCACCTGAAGCACCACCAGCTGATCCACACCGGGGAGCGGCCCTGCTGCTGCCCCTTCTGCAACCGCAGCTTCAAGGAGCCCGCGGCGCTACGCAAACACATCCGCACGCACCGGGAGGAGGGCGGTCACTTGGGGATTGTTCCCGTGGACGAAGCGGAGCAAGACGTTCTGGACGACATTAACAACCTCCACCCGGCAGCGCCGTCCCCTCAGATGAGGTTCGAGGACTGGGGAGCTGACGAGGAAGACAGCTCGGTGGTGGATTGTGTGTAGGAGCTTATAAATATAGGAATAACTGTCTGCTGGCATTTTACCTATGTAACCTTCTCCGTGGACATGGAACAAGGTGTTTGTGTGGTTTGTAAACACGATGGATAAGTGTGAGGCTACGTATAACCCAAGCCTTGGAGCCTCGTTTATATCTGGTGTTTCCATACTCTTAGATGTAATTATATAACGTTTTAAAATATCCCACGGTACATTCTTCAACAACAACTATATTTGTCGGGACATTCATCAAGCAGCAGCACAGGGAGAGGCAGGTTTGCTAACTTCTCCTGCAATCATTTAGGAAATTGATAGCTGAAGTGTACAAGAGCTGTTTTCTTATTTAAAATAAAAGGGCCTTGAACACTCAGTCAACCATCAACTGCTGTTCAAGATTTAAGTCAGGACAAGAGTTAAGTTACCACTCTGGGCCTGAGTTTTTTTATAGTTTCGCAGATTAGAGACTGGATAGCTGTTGAATTGTCCCTCGGCTACTGATTAGGCACACTAGTTGAAATGGATCCATGCGACTGGTTCATGTCTCGTGTGGACAACATGCAGGACTTCAGACCGTTTGCATTATGTTGCTTGTCATCGTTGATCAAACCAAACTTTACAGTATTTTTGGTTACGGTTGCTTGTGCTTTTAAATAATGTAAGAGGTGTATGAACAAAACAATGTCAATATGTTTCACATAATTGCGTCTTTAAAGAGCAGGAAAACAACTTTTTAAATGGTGGCAATTTTAACCCTTAGAGAATATCTGTCTCCTATCAGGATAGAAATGTTTTACTACCTCTGTTTTTATCTTTGTTGCACTGCTTATCCTGTTTGTAGATATTTCAGCACTGTCTTTTCAAAAGTGCATAATGGCCGTTAAAAAATACAACAAATATTGAACTATAGTTCTCTGGTATTTTCACCAAGTTGGGATTAAAATAGCTATAATTGTTGTAAAAGATACGTTTGCTGCTATATGCAGACACAATAATATTGAATGACTACAAAAATAGCATTAATAATGGATTAATTCAATTCAAAAAGGTAGCGTGTCCTCTCTCGCGCTACCCAAATGAAACCATCCGTTAGCTTTAAAGCTATTTAAATATAACTACCTTTGCTCTCTTGTGTTTGTGTCTTAATGAATCCTGAACCAGTCCTAATCTTTACCTCTCACCTCTGCAGAGCTCCTATCAGTGACACAATCATAATGTGGTAAGTGAAGCTGAAGTGTGAAGAATATCTGAAGACATCCGACATTTATTCAATCATTTCCAGAGCACCCAGATCAACAGCTTAGACTTTCTCTCATTCTCTCCAGCTTTGACTCTAATTTCTCTCTTATGGACCATATGTTAGCATTCCCCTTTCTTTTTTTCAAGCTGCTACTGTTTTGTCCGGAGAGCCTTAACCTTTTCTGGACTTGCATTTCTGTAACCGGCCAGTCACTAGCGATCACTAGCGGACAGATTGAGGTGCTTGCATGTGCATATCGGTTCTTCCGCTAGCGTCTAATGCCTTCCGGCTGTTTCTGTACATAAGAATGTAGTCTTAGCCATTTTATCTGGATTAATGAGGGTTAACATTTATTGAAAAGTGTATGTGCGCGGGGAAAAAAACGAAAGAGTATGTGCTTTAAAAAGAGGCTAACATGCTGCTGTGTAATAACTTGTAATCTCATTCTTCCTGATGTTCTTCCTGTTGCGACACGACGGTTGCATCAGGGTTTACAGCAGAGCATTAATCTTCTCAGCCTTTAAACGTAGGCCTCTGGTGTCTTTTACCTTGTATACTACTATAACAATCTCCATGTAACGATTCTATGTACATTTACGGTATTTTTAAAGGCACTCAAAATGTTAAATATATTACTGTATAGCCAGAAAAAGATTTGCCACGGTAGACTTGACCCCAGATAATCATATTTATTGTTTTTTGTATTACAAACAAAAGGGGGCCTTTGCATGTAGGTTTGAACTGTAATTACATTCTTCCTTAAAAAGTCAGTATTAAATGTGAAAACATATTTTTTAATGCATCTGTGTTGAACATATATCCCCCTCATCCCATTCATCCCGTTTCCTGCTGTAAATGTTATTATATTAAAGGGCCTTGTTTCTACTTCTTGTCTTTCTGTGGCTGTTTATTCAAAAACTAAATGAATTTATCAATTTCCTCGAGGATGCGGCAACTTGCTGAAACTTGATAAAGCCAAGAGTGATTCCTAATTTTAGTTTATCCTAGCGTTATGACTTCAGTCTCACTCCCTTCGTATCGTGACAGGAGAACCGCGTTAACCCCGAAGGAGAGTTTTCTGAAGCTGTGCCAAACAGATTGTGTAGGTGCTGTCGACACGCCCAAAGGCCGGTCTCAAATAATACCCTTCCCTTCTCCAGATGCTGAGTAATGGCAGCTGTGTTTATACTATTATGCTATTTAAGGTGGCTCTTGTATGATTACAGGAAACTGTAGTTAAACCTTTTTTTCTCTCAGTTTTTTGCTAATGCACCCTTCCCAGTGTTGTTTTAAACAATCTCATGTGATTGTAATAATGCTTGTGTAATCAAGTAATTTAATATGAGACAAAACTATTCTAAAAGTGAGCCTTGTAGGGGGAGAAAAGCTGCTGTATTACATGTTGATAGTCTGATTGATTTGATATATACAGTGGGGCAAAAAAGTGTTTAGTCAGCCACCAATTGTGCAAGTTCTCCCACTTAAAAGGATGAGAGAGGCCTGTAACTTTCATCCTAGGTATACCTCAACTATGAGAGACAGAAGGAGAAAAACAAATCCAGAAAATCACATTGTCTGATTTTTAAAGAATTTATTTGCAAATTATGGTGGAAAATAAGTATTTGGTCACCTACAAACAAACAAGATTTCTGGCTCTCACAGACCTGTAACTTCTTCTTTAAGAGCCTCCTCTGTCCTCCACTTGTTAACTGTATTAATGGCACCTGTTTGAACTCGTTATCAGTATGAAAGACACCTGTCCACAACCTCAAACAGTCACACTCCAAACTCCACTATGGCCAAGACCAAAGAGCTGTCAAAGGACACCAGAAACAAAATTGTAGACCTGCACCAGGCTGGGAAGACTGAATCTGCAATAGGTAAGCAGCTTGGTGTGAAGAAATCAACTGTGGGAGCAATTATTAGAAAATGGAAGACATACAAGACCACTGATAATCTCCCTCGATCTGGGGCTCCACGCAAGATCTCACCCCGTGGGGTCAAAATGATCACAAGAACGGTGAGCAAAAATCCCAGAACCACACGGGGGGACCTAGTCAATGACCTGCAGAGAGCTGGGACCAAAGTAACAAAGGCTACCATCAGTAACACACTACGCCGCCAGGGACTCAAATCCTGCAGTGCCGGACGTGTCCCCCTGCTCAAGCCAGTACATGTCCAGGCCCGTCTGAAGTTTGCTAGAGTTTTTGGTAAAAACTCAACTAGACGTGTTTGGAGGAGAAAGAATGCTGAGTTGCATCCAAAGAACACCATACCTACTGTGAAACATGGGGGTGGAAACATCATGCTTTGGGGCTGTTTTTCTGCAAAGGGACCAGGACGACTGATCCGTGTAAAGGAAAGGATGGGCCAAAATACCAGCAACAGTGTGTGAAAACCTTGTGAAGACTTACAGAAAACGTTTGACCTCTGTCATTGCCAACAAAGGGTGTATAACAAAGTATTGAGATGAACTTTTGTTGTTGACCAAATATTTATTTTCCATCATAATTTGCAAATAAACTATTAAAAAACAGACAATGTGATTTTCTGGAATTTTTTTTCTAATTTTATCTCTCATATTTGAGGTATACCTAGGATTAAAATTACAGGCCTCTCATTTTTTTAAGTGGCAGAACTTGCACAATTGGTGGCTGACTAAATACTTTTTTGCCCCACTGTACATCAGAGTTGCTGTTACCTACATATGGATTATCTTTAAATATAACACATTATGCTCATTTTCAGGTTCATATTTGTATTTTCTGCCTCTACATGCTTTAATGTTCAAAAAGCTCTTTATTTTTCTCATACTGCCTGTGCTGCAGCTCCTCTTTTCACCCTCTGTCTGAAACCAGAGCCCAGTCATTTGCAGACCATTTAAAGTGCACCTATCATGCTATTTTTAGGCAATAGCAAAGGTCTCATAAAAAACATGTCTATTAAGTGTTTTGCTCAAAATACCAAACAGATCACCCATTCTAGCCATGCCTCATATCCCTCTATGCTCATATAACTCTGTTTCACTTCCTGTTTCAAAAGTGCTGAAAAATTGATAACAAATAAAAAAGGAGGGGGCTGAGCTCATGCGGGACCCAGCTACTGTCTAAGCTAAATACTGCCGTGATGAAACGCCATATCATGGATTATCAAAGACTATTTCAGAAACAGTATGGAGCTCAAAGGCTTTCTCTCTTGCCGGTTATACCACAAGGAGACTTACTTGTCCTAACAAAACTGATCACAAATGGGAGTTGTGACATCAAGTTGAAGCAAGTGCTGCAGAGAGCCTATAAACATATTTCCCTAAACGCATCAGTGGAAGTTCACACCTTGCAGAGCTTGCGATTCATGAGAAAAAACCACACGTTGGTTAGTGAGGGAGAAGCATCTAAACAAGTCACAACAGATAGAGAGCAATTGAAATCTCACAGAAAATACTGCAAAAAGAAATGATCTTCCCTGCTGCAAAACAGGTCTCACGCTAAGACTCCATATATTTAATATTTCCAACTGCAGTATCTAATGGCTATTATGCTCATAGCGAGTGGCAGATGTAAAAAAAAAAAAAACCGCCATCTTTAAATAAACTTCTAGTACATTGCAATTCTGAATTAGTTCTCTACTGAAATTGAGAGGGATATAATTATTTTAAAACTACTGCATATGAATACAGTTGTTAACTTCAACAATATCTAAAAATGCTTATTCAGGGACCATCAGATGTACGGTAAGTACTTTTATTTTGACTTTGACACCATGAAAACATCTTGATGATCTTTTTTCTGCACTTTTAATTTTGACTCGTAATGAAGTGTTATTACATTGTGCTGGTAATACTTACACTATCGACCTCACAGAGTTCCTTCTCTCTGTAAGCAGCTGTTTTTTATGGTGTGTAATTCAGATGCTTATTTCTCTTTTCTGTTTGTCATCAATCTCTGCTGCAATTACTGACATTAAAAGGTTTCAGTTTTCAGAAGGGAAGTCATTTCAATTGCACTAATAATAATCCACCGGGAGGGTTTATGTGTGACCTACAATGTATTTTGCGGTGTGTGTGTGTGTGTGTGTGTGTGTGTGTGTGTGTGTGTGTGTGTGTGTGTGTGTTCCTTGGCAGCGGATGATGCAGTGATGGCTAGTGGCGGAGGTGGAGAGAAATGTGAGAGCGGCCTGTGAACTCTCTGCAGGCCCATGCAGTCATTTCCTCAGCGACTGAAGGTAAACACTCACTTTTTTGGAGAGGAAGTGACTCAACTCTCTCTTTTGTTTTCTCTCACTTTCTTTAGTCTCTTCCTCACTCTCACCCCTTGTCCCTGTGACCCCAACATTTTCACATTTTTTATTGTTACGTCGTGTGATTGACTTTTCCCAGGCATAAGCTTAACATATGACTGAAATTAGGTTTTCAGACAGTCTTAGGAACTTTTCACCCTCTATCTGAAACCACAGCTGCTCTGATTGGTTAGCTGGCCGGCTCTGTTGTGAGTGGACGACTAAGAGATTTCCCTTAGCCTAAAATGTGTTGGAACGCTAGCCAGTAAAAGTGCAGGTGTTACATAGTGATGTCATTATGTTACGGAAGAATGGAGGCGTTTCAGGCAGGGGAGGGAACTTTTGGATTTTAGGTTTTGCAGACCATTTACTGTACATGCATACACACCTATAATACTTCACAGAAAAGGGAAAACCCCCAAAAGCATAAGGCCTCTTTTAAGTGTTGACAAGGACAAGAAAAAAGGAGTTTCCTTGGTTTCTGATGGTGAATTTGTACATTTAAAGTGCAACATTTTCGATAGATGAACCGACATGATGTGTGAAACTGACCTGTGGAACTCATCACATCATGTAACACACATCTGTAAAGCTGTAGTGCAGATGTCACATATTTTTCCTATACCTACATTTTGAACTATCACGAGACAGAAACCAGATGTCCACCTAGCTGTATCCTTACAGGTGGAGTAACCCCTGATGCTGACCTCAGCATGAACCCCATGACCTACCATAAAATGTCTACACATTTAGCTATGTCTGAAACTTGGAAAACGTTTTTATTGACATGATATAGTAATATAGTTACTGTAGTCTGATCAAATAGTAAGTTATATAGAGATAATGCAGGGTCTATACTGTATCTGATATATAAGTTTCTATAGCAAGACAAATGCACATTGTAATACTTGTGTAGCCTATATCAGAAACTAATCAAACACAATACAGATCAGTATTTCTTAATTATCAGAGTGACACACACAGCTGTACAGATTTGATTTGAAGACTGTGTGTGGAGAGGAGAGGAGGGGGTGTTAGTTAGTATGGAGAAATAACCAACAAGGAAACCGCTTTCAGCTTCGCTGCTGCACCGCCTGGCTGGCCCGCTGCCAGCTTTCTCCAGAGAGGGTTGGCTCACCCCTTCTCCTCCTCTCCTCCTCCCTTCTTTCTCTCCCAATCCCACATACGCACTCTCTCCAAAGCAACAGGCGAGAAGAAGGAAGGAGCGACCCAAAAAGCGAGGGCAACTTTTCAAAAAACTACTGCAACGAGGGAAACTTTTCTTAAAGATGTCCAACGTGTCGGTTTTGCTGACGGATTGATTGTTTTTTTTAAAAGGAGAAATCAGGAGGGGAGGACGCGCTTTTTTTCCTTCTGCTTCCACCGTATGAAACGTCACAAATCTGCCTGGGTTTTTACAGAGCAGGCGCTTCTGAGCTGGAGTGATTTAATGTCCCCGGGTCTCTGTGCAGGGCAGTGAAGGATGCCAGGATGCCCCCTCTGATCGCCCATCTGCTGGTCATCTGGCTGAGCGTCCACAGGCTGGTGTGGTGCACGGAGCGCTCCTCCACCCGGGAGCGCTTCAAGGTGGTCATCTCTCCTCTCATCTGCAAGAGGATCTGTGTTAAGGGCCAGTGTCAGGATACCTGCGAGCAGGGCAACAACACCACGCTGATCGCGGAGAACGGCCAGGTGGCAGACACGCTCATCGGACAGGGCTTCAGGGTCGGTGAGTGGAACAATGCTGTTTATTTACAGGCGGATATAATGAGACCGCCGAGATTAACTAATAGTGCTGCTCTGACCTCTGGGGTTAGTTTATCCTCTGTGGGGAGAAAAGGGAGCCCTGTTTGGTTTGCTTATAAATGGTGCTTTTCTGTACATTTATTTAAAAAAACGTGCCATAGCCTATTAAGATGTACTTTATAACTAGCTTTTTAACACTTTCAGACATTATTATTGGACAATAACTAGCCTATACTTTGAATCGTTAATGGAAACAATAAAAGTGCCAACCATGAAACTCTCCATAAAATGCTCAAAATGGGCCCTGTTATAACAAGTCAATGCTGGAAAAAGTATTACAGCAACTTCCTAATCAACTAAAAAATAACTACTTGACTTTATTGCAAGGAAAAGTCTTGCTCAATGCTTGTGGATTGTTACTTCAGAAAAAATATTAGTGATAGAAAAAAAGTACATTAAGGCGAAAGTATGCTTCAACAAATTGACCCCTTTTAATGTCTTTGAGTTAGATTGTCGTTCATTGAGGAGCTGTTTGGTTTGCAAAATGTTAGAAAATGTGTTTCGACATGTGTTTCCCAAAGCCCAATATGTATTTCCCAAATGTTCTGAACAAGTCAAACATATACAGTTTACTCTCACAGAAGAGTAAAGAAACCAACAAATATTAACATTTGAGAAGATATTTTTGACTTTTTCAAACCAAAACAAATCAAACCAAATAATCTTACCATATTGCATATGAACTGCAGAGTTGTATCAACATATGTTACAAAGTCCTTTAACATTGAAATAGAGTACAAATACTGCCACATAAAAATGACAATAATCCCTTTAAAGGTCATTATCTTCTTTATAACTTACAGTACATCAATTTGACACCAGCCTATTAATCCACCTTGAATACATGTCATTAAAATGTATGCCGAGTGGGAATAAACTCTGCTCTGCAAATAAATAGGTGACTACTATGAGGTGGGCTGGGTTTACCCTACACTTCTGGAAAATGTTTCCATATTACACTTTAATTACTGAGGCATGGCTCATTACATAGCATATAAATGTGCTCCTAGATCTATACTTCCCCTCTGACTCAAGTGTCTAGTTGGCATGAGAGGAGCCTTTCTGCCGTATCAGATCAGCTGTGGTGAGATGTGGAGCCGCACAGTCTGCGTCAGGCTCCGGCCCAGAACTGGATTTCACTGCTCCACTTCTCTCTTACTCGCTCAGTGTACAGAATAAGAAGCTAAATAAGAAAATGATGTGCCTGAGTTGGTCTGTTGTGAGTAAAAAGGAGCTTCTTCTGTGGAGGACAGAATGTTGTCTCTTTTTCACCACATTTGATATAAACCCCATATTCAGATAACATTTAACCCATCGCAGCATAATGTGATCAGGCAGCAGCTTTATTTCTGTGGTCCTCACACTGGCGTCTTCTTTTCTGGAAGATAAAAAGTACAATCAACTGAAACACTCCCAAAAGTTATATCCGTCTAATTTAAAAACAACTTGTTTTCCTCCTAAACTGTCGGTGGTGATTGCGTCCAGAGTTTAAAGCCGCTCTGGATGCTTACACAGGTTTGGATTATCAAGGGGAAGCTAAGATGCAATGCTACTGAATGAGGAATATATAGATATAAATAGGCCATCCAAGGCTATGGAAAGCCGAGAGAGCAAATCATCAGCAAATATTTGATAATTGCTGCGGGGTTGTGTTGCTTTTTCGGTCATACAGATCTCCAGATGTTTTCATTGGTTTGCTGTAGTGGAAAGAAGCAGGCTGCATTTAATCGAGGTCAAGTGAATCCTCCTTGTTTTGCCTTGGCAGGATTCTTCCTCCTTGACACCATGCAGTGCTGTGGAGTCAGAGCATTGGCTCTGCTCCCTCTTCTCCCCCGACTTCTTTGTGGTGCATCACGTTTTGAAGCTTCTGTGTCAAATAATTTAGGAGAGACATTTTAGATTCCTGGAATGCCTCATGCTGCTTTACATTGGGTCTGTGCAGTGAAGCTCTACAGTCACCTGTCTCCTGGGTTTCACAGGCAAAGCATCTGAAAGAGATTTTAAATGGGTCTATTAGTTTTTTTGTGGCAAAGGGGATAGAGGGTTCATCTTGGATTGGAGAGGAGAAGTGTGTTGTTCAGTTTGAGGGCTGGAATGTGGTGTGGACAAGTGGAAATGTCTCTCTCCCGTGTTAAAACGGCCATGCCTGTAGCAGAAACAATATGAAGACTTTTCCATATTTGTGCTGTTGTGACGTGAGCACCGCGAGGCCCAAACTAAGTCAATCTTTCCTCCACAGAAATGTATTTCCTGTCAGTGTGTGCAGAATGCCTTTCAGTGCATGAGCTTCAATCTGCTCACGGTTTTTCACAGACGGTAAAGTTCAACACTGGAATTTAAGTGGACAGGCAGGCGATCAAGAAACAGTCAGTTTTGAGTAGATATCTGGGATTTCTGCCAGCAGATGAACTATTTTTTGGTCCATTACTTTGAATCATAGAGAGAGACTTCATTGAGCAGTTTAACATGGAAAAGTGACCGAAAGCTTGCGAATAAGAAACTGGGGACATTGCTGTTACATGGTTTACATCTGCTCCGAAGCATTTGAAATCCTAACGGCATGTTTACAGGATCATAAATAAATGTAACCTTACATTTAAGTTAGATGGTGGTTAAACATCTGTAGAGCAAAGTAGAGGAGTCAAGATGTCAGTGTTGGCAGATGATCTAAGGAATTGTTTTGCCATTGTTCACGTATTCATCCACAGCACATTCTCTTCACTGTGCTATTATACAGAGACAAGAAAGCAAAGATTTAATGTTTACATAGCTTTTTGTCATGCTAGCCGTGTGGCTCTTTGTATTGCAAATATTTGTCTGTAGGTCAGTCCTTTTGGATCCAAACTCAAATATGTCAACTATATTGAATGGATTGCTATGAAATTTGGTACAGACTAGTGTTTGAAGGGTTTGTGTTCAAATGGACTATGCAGATATTTAGAAAGCAGGGCGGACAATGTATAATGCTGATATATCGTTACATTTTGTTGCCCTTTTTATTTGTTTAATTAACACTCACTTTCTGCAATGTCTCTGTTTTCTTAAGTAGATCTCCACTCTGCCTGCCGTGCACCTATTTTTAAATGAAAAATGTGCACATGGTTGTCAAAGCACCTCACTTCAACAAGAACTCATGAATGAAAAATTAGTTTAGGTCACTTAACAACAGAACTTATAACCGGAAGCAACATCTCTTAGTCACATTATGTAACCCTGCATAAATAAATAACACATTATCATTGTCAGTGTAATGGACTTTATTGGTGTTGGCACATTGACATTTTTAAATAGCGAGGGTGACATTTGTGGTTATGTGTAAAATGCCTTCATAACAATTGGACGGGTTGCTCTGAAACATAGTATTCAGATATTCTTGTCCCCCTCAGGATGAATTAAGGCTTTTTAGAGGGACCCTAAACAGTAAATGGTTACATTAAAAACATTCACTCGCTACAGGTACATGAAGACAAATCGGCAACTCTTCTGCGCTTTGTGTCCTATGTGAGAGATCTTACACACACACGGTCAGGGATTACAGAATATCTGTTCTGGTTAAGTAGGTAGCAGTTAGACTAAGTACTTGGCTATTTAATATATAGTATACAGCATACATCATAGCATAATCATTATTTTACACATGTTCTCTGAGCTCAAGCATACACTGCAAATAACATACGACTTGCTTTCTCATTGAGTGAACACTCACACAACTAATCTACATTCTGCAGTGAAGATGATATATGCCTGATATGCTCTGGTCATATGTTTCCAGGGATCCACATGACATCTCATTGATATATCCATATATCAAAACACACTTCCTAAAACTGATAAAAGCACGGAAACTTGAAAGCCTCCCAGCCATGTTGGCAGGAAGATTAAAGTTGGCGTTTACAGCCTGATTCGACTTTTTCTTGGATTCTACATCATATCAAGTCATCTTCGGAATCTGTGGGGGCAGTATCAGCATTTATGTCGAGAATAGGATGGATGGTCTTGCAAGTCTCATTAGTAAAACATTGTAAAAATCCTATCGCATGTCCTCCTCCATGTCTCTATGCAACCTGAACCTGTTTACCGACAGATAAGGACTGTCTTTGTAATTATGTCCATGTGTTTGGCCGAAAAAATATCCAACGGCCAACTTATTCAATCCTTAGCACGTGGAAGCTTGGTGTAAATTGCAGGATCGGGTGAAGTAGAGACGTTTTTCTGCTAAGTGTTTTTGTTTATGTGTGAGCATCTGCCTCACACTTTGACCACTTGTAAAAGAAGTAGTTCAAAGACATCCTTTCAAAAAGATTCTGTATCCGTGCACATGCCTTGACCTTTTTTCAAACTAGAAATAGTTTCTTTTTTTCTTGCCGTTGCCAGCAGAGAGGCATCCCATCCATCAGCCTCACTGACAGCAGCTGCTCTCTCTTCTGCATCTCGACACCATCTCTTTTCTCTCGGGGCTCCAGACATCCAGGCTACTCTAGATTATCCTTTTTTTTCTGGAATAACTTAAAGCATGGGGCCTCACGTTGCACAGGAAGTGGTTTTATCATATCCCGGTCTGGTCTGGTCTCCCCTAAAATGGGCATCATGAGAAGTGGATATGGCTATTTCAGGATTTCCCATGTGGTTCTTTATTTAGAGTAAAATGACAGTAGTAGCCCTGTGGTTTGTTTTGGTTTGCCCTTGGCATGGGTCAGAGTTCCATGGGAGCC
The DNA here is from genome assembly GCF_000735185.1 of Notothenia coriiceps. Lineage (NCBI taxonomy): Eukaryota > Metazoa > Chordata > Actinopteri > Perciformes > Nototheniidae > Notothenia > Notothenia coriiceps. The sequence goes on from NW_011344315.1 coordinate 126,905, forward strand.
TGAAAATATAGACAAGTTCCTTAAATACAACAGACAGAGCCGGTTGTGCTTTCTCCCTGTTTAGAGTTTATTTTACCCTTCAAAGCCCTCTGCTCTTCCCCACACACTCTTCTTTCTCTCATGGCAGAATTTGGAGAAGGCGGTCTAACACAGGCAATCAAAAACCTGCAGCACTCCGTAGGTTGGACTGAGCTCAGTGGAGAAGCTGGGCCCGGCTCCCATACTCACACCCCCTCAATCACAAACCCATGTGCGAGAGGCTCGTGGACATTCATATGCGCCTTTGAAATTATGAGAGCTTCCACCTTTTGATCATATGCGCATTTATCATGACTAGTTATATGCTGCTCATTAGCTCTTGTTAGGGGAGTTAGGGAGTTTTAATATTTATGGATGCACATTCTGTCACCTATCCCGGTCTATTTATGCATGTTGTGAAAATAACACAAGGGTATTTGGGATCCACCAACCTCATTAACCCTTCTATCACTGTGTCGAAAGTGGACACTATCACTAAGTAGACAAACTATAAATGCTATGGGTGTATGCATATGAACACAGTCTTGTATGTATGAATAGTTGAGTATGATCTTCTTGGAAATACTCCAGGTACTATTCAAAGAATAATTTTCATGTGAATAAATAGTATCTCTCTCCATACTTTAAAGCAGCCCAACATTGTGATATATGAATTATGTTGTTAAAAGGGTTAAATCCACAGTCTCATCCATCAGGATTAGAGTGAAAATCCCCCTGATCTGAGCAGGGGTTTCATTATGGAAACAAAGCAACAATTAGTCGGTTTTTTTGTAACGTCACAAGAGAAGTGTGTGTGTGTGTGTGTGTGTGTGTGTGTGTGTGTGTGTGTGTGTGTGTGTGTGTGTGTGTGTGTGTGTGTGTGAAGACTTGGTTAGGGTTAGGGTTAGGCATGTGTTGGTTATGGTCAAGGTTAGGATAAGTCTCCAGGAAATGCATGTAAGTCAATGTAATGTCCCCTGAAGTGATGTATACATGGTGTGTGTGTGTGTGTGTGTGTGTGTGTGTGTGTGTGTGTGTGTGTGTGTGTGTGTGTGTGTGTGTGTGTGTGTGTGTGTGTGTGTGTGTGTGTGCGTGTTTGTGCCTGAGTGTGTTTGGTGCTCAGGAGCAGTGTACTAAACCCGGCTCAAACAAACAGCCTTCTTTGCCATCTTTAACACTCTCCTCCCATTTGCTTAGCGAGGGGGAGAAACGGAACAGTTATTTAAAGCCGCGCAGAGGAATGCGAGCGCTAGGGACTGCAACCACACCGTGCAGGACCTTGTAGCTGTAGCGATTAGCCAGGGTAAACAGAAAAACATGAACTCTGCCAGCGCCTGGGAGTGAGCAGCCCAGAGACATTACCTGCCACGCGCTGCAGTGCAGGTATCTGACATAATCTCAGCAGAGCACCGTCAGCACTGCTCTACCTGCCTGCCCTCCGGTTCCTTTCACTGGAGCTTTTAGGCACTCATTATATGACATCATCACTATCTGTGCCGAGATCCTGTCTGATTCTCTGGCTCTCTTTCCACAAGCATCTCTGCCAGAGAGGAGTGACAGGGTAACGCTGGACTCGTGCCCACCCAAGAGCTATGGAAGCCATACCGCATATTTCCATGACATGTGAAAATCGCATTGTGCAAGTTTGACTTTGATTTGTATAAATGCAAACCTCCTTCCTGAGATTCCTTCTTCTTCATGATGGCTGCTTCAGTTTCTTAGTTTTCTCTGCTCATCGTCCCATTTGTGTTAGGGTTAACAAACTGTTGTTTTAGGCGCACTGGGAGAGGTAATGGATGCCTTTGGTGACAGTGGTGGACTCTGGCGAAGGGCAGCACCATTGTTTGGATAGCCGAGGCCAAAGCCGCTCAGCTTTCTGGGGGTTGACAGAACGTAGAGGGTTTGCAAGGGGAGGAGGAGTGTGTATGAAGGTTTGTGTTTCAAAAGGCAGTGATTATGTCATTTACTCCCAACGTCTGGCTCAGCTGCAAGAGTCCGACCCACTTCATGCGTCGCTCTCTCTCTCGCTCGGTGTGGTATGTGGTCTTTCGGTGCCAGTTGATGGTAGGCGTATTTGGGGATGCGGTTTCCCACTTGGAGCTGATGGTAAAGGGAAGCACGTCATATGATGATAGCCATTCTTTTTCTAAACAGAGACTCCGGCAGCAAAGTATTTACATTTGTGGGACTCAGCCGTGGCTTAGTCACGGTAGTCTAAGGTCATTCAAATGGCGTTGGATGGCATAGAAAGACTGTTTATCAAAAGTAGAGACTCACTGTGACGTCACACATTGGTTTGTGGACTACGGTGGCATTTTGGCTGTCTCCATTTTGTGTTTTTGAAACAAGAAATGCTATGAGAGGATCCAGCAAGTACTACTGCAGATATTTTTAGGTGACTAAAGTTTTACAATGAACCTTTATGAAGTGGAAACACTGTGAAAGGGTTAAAGTTCAAAGGCAAAAACACAGAGAGCTCCCAAAAAACACTGTGGTAGGGAAGTGTCAATCACAAGATAGCCAAACCCTACGAATACGCAGACTTATTATCTATTTTCCTGGAAATTCCCAAAATGAACACCATGCTGAATTGAAGAAGACATACAGCTACAGAGCAATACAGCTTGAGGCAATAAACTCTTTGTTCAAATGATTACTGAGGTAATAAATCAAGTAAGAAGCATTTTTTATTTTATACAGTATTTTCAAGCTTCACTTCTTCCATTACAACATAGGTTGCCGATTCCAGCAAGCTGAGAAAGGTTGCATTTATGGTACATGTGCCAGAACAAAAGCCGAGGGCGAGAAGATTGCAGATATTGTTGTTGAAAATCCTACAAAAGATGGCTTTTCATTAGACTGAAGGACTAACAGCTCTCTAAAACAGATAAGATAATATCTTGTTTGTTTTAGATGTATAAAACTTTAACTTGTCAAAAGAGTTGTTGACGTTTTATTGGGTTATATTTGTCGAACCTCTTCTTGACCAGGAACAGTGACTTCCTGCAGACGACATTTAAAAGTGAATATTTGTGGAAGTATCATATCAAAATATATGTATCTCTCTACTGAAGATTTTAACTACTGTTGACCAAAACTCTTATGGCATCCATTTTTAAATTTCAGAATGGGGTGGTTCTGACAGAATCAAAGTGAAACTGATTGGTCTGCATCATCGGGTACATTTCAATTGTTGCCCCAGGGTTGAAAGAAAGCGACAGATCAGGCCATTGTAACATCTGGGAGATATTGTCTGCAGTAGCTTTCAGCTCTGCGTGCCGGGGAGCTTCTGAGCTGTGGTTTGTAGGACTGTAATTTGTTGTTTCTGAGCTGGGAGGGTGCGGCTGCGGCGAAAAAAAGGCCGCTGTGGTGGGAGGGGGCTGAAGATGCGTCATCTCCAGACAGACTGACAGACAGGAGTGGGTGGGTGGGTGGTCACAGGGCACTTAGAGGACAACCTTTCCTCCCTTTGTGTTCTTTCTTACTTTCTTTCTTTCTTACTACTCATATTCATGGCTGTGCAAAGACATTCTTCTGTTCTGCTTGCAAAAAAAACACAGATCAGTTTAATTTCCCCCACTACTTGTATTTGGTAAATACTTAAAAAAATCGTTCTCTTACTTCGCTCCATGTGGCATGCATGGTATATTTTGTGTTACACCAGCCTAGTTTACTTAGCAGTTGAGGAATGCACAGTATGTTTTTCCTTTAAGGAAAAAAAAAAGTCTGGGAATCACAATAATCCCACTGAAACGTCACATTATTTTTTATTCCCCCGATTTTTACATCTCTGCCTCGTTTAGCTTAATTATTCCACTTTCCCAGATGTATTATACAGTCTATGAAACAGATATGTTCCCACTGTCATTTCATGCTGTGAGGGGATCTGTCTTTCTCCTCACTCGGTGAATAATGACCTCATGAAGACGGGGCTCTCACTCGTATGTCACATGAAACACTCTGACGTTAAGAGATGGAAAACAAAGACTTTCTCCCCCCATTCTTTTTGTCTCGTTTTTCACTTCAGTTTTCTCTTGGAGTGAGCGCTGCATGGGAAAATTATACGCTTCTTGACTGTCTTGGAAAATACCTTTGAGCCAATATTATATTAGGTTTCGGCTGACAGAAAGGATAGTGTCAACTTTGAGTCTTTTCTTAGCTAGTTCACGTTATTGAATCACTTTGTCGAGCTCTAAATATCACAAATGAAAGATGAATCATCTTCAAATGAGATACTGGCTTTTTCTTAACTTTCTCCCCTTTTTTCATGGAAAATAATACTCATAGTAACAAAACTACTTCACTCCCTCTCCAATCCATTTCTTGCCACAGTCATTCAGACCACCGAATATGTGCGTTTGATTTTTAATAACACACCACCTCTAGACTCAGGAATGCGTTAGATCCATAAAGACAAAGGCGTGGTATGAAAAGAGTGAGACGCTAAGCTGACTGACGGCGAGAGTCAACGAGCAGTTTCTGATCATAAATCCTGCTAATGAACTCTGAGTTGATGATTTAAAGGGAAAGTCCGCTGGAAAGTAAAGTCCTTGTTATGATCTCAACTTTAAAGCGTTTTGCTCTTTTCAGTATGTAATGTGGTGCAGTCGTCCAACCACAGCGGCGCTCCAGGAGAGAATACACCCTCCACTTAATAGCTCTCTCACACACACATGGAAGAACACACCCGTTCACATATGAGATCTGCAGAAAACATTAGCCGCTGCATTGCCAGTATTTCTCAAGCTAAAATGAAGGAGGCAGATGTAAGGGAGATCTGCCATTGTGTGTTATGACATCCAAATGATTTATTCGTCTTGGAGCTCTGCAGAAAAAACAACATTAGACACATATTTGATATAGCATCCAATAATCTGGAGGATAAAGGAATAAAGGGCAGTGGTATTACCTCCTGTTGTTGAGAGATTTAGTTTGATCAAAAAGAACAAGAAAAACAGTAACAAAAAAAGAAAAATACAAAAAGGAAAACTAGCTTATGGATATATGAGAAGTGACTTTATTTGATTGTCTAATTCTGGGTTAATAACAGCATTTAGAACTTTATCAATAATGTTAAAAAAAGATACAATGGGTAGCTAAGTTGGAACAGTTGGAATATAGGTTTGTGTGCATGTAAATGGTCTGCAAAGGCTAAAATCCCTGAATTTCCTCCAGATGGAGTTTCTCTCACACACTCCATTGGACTCCTTTGTTTATTTCTGTAACACATTGACATCACTATGCAACACTGGCGCTTTTATTGGCTACTATGCCAACACATTGTACGTGCTAAGGGGCGGGATCTATCTAAGCGGTTGACCAATCACACCGTAGCCGGCCAGCTAACCAATGAGAGCAGACGCCAATGCAATGGTTTTTTAAACAGTACTTTCAGAAGTTGGTCTGATTTGATAGAAGTCTATGACTACTTTTTATTTATTTATTACCTCATTAAACATTTTCCTAATGAGCTTTTGGTCTTGATTGCTATTTTCAAGTTTTCTTCAATAAAGTGTAATGTTTATTTTTTAAATGATGTTCCAATTTAGAGTACAATAAGGATAACCCTGTAAATGCTTTATGGCAGGGCTACCTTGTGAAGTGTCGTCCCGGACTGGGTGTTGTCCCGTTACAGTATCTTCCTAAACTTGTACCCTAAAAGTTAATTAGAAGATTTTAGTGGCATGACACTAACTTTAGCTGTACTCCACCCTCTTGTCTTGGGACGTCATTGACAAACTCAAGGGCTTAAAAAGCATTGTTCCCAAACTAATGGCAGCTGTCTCAGTGACTATGTCCACTTCTTATGTCCTTTTTTTGAAAGTTACTTTAGATAATTAAGTGGGTTCCAGATTTTTATTTTGGGAAAGAGAAAACAAGGGTATGAGGTTGACGCTCTGTTTCTGCAGAAGCTGGTGTTTGTCAGGATTGTAGAAGGAGGTGTGCTGGCAGCTGTGTATTGTACTTTGCACTATGTTTCATGTCATCACAGTGACTTCATTTCACAAACAGATCTCTTTCTCACGGCCCCCGTCCCTGACTCCACCCATAAAATCTGTAATATGATTCCCTTATTTTCTTCTTTGTTCATTAGCATTGACCCTGACCATTCTTCATTCAGACACCTTTTCATCCAGACGGGGCCTCAGCCCAGACTTTCCTTACAGTGCTTCCTCTCTCCAGTCTCTGTGGGTTCAGATTGTGTAATCACGTTTGGAAAATACTTTATTTTCCTGACTTTCTGTCTGCTATCCTTATTTTCAACCCCCGCATCTTTCCTAGTTTCCTCTCGTTCTAAATCCAGTGCTGAGACTAAATCTGAACCCTGGAAACGAGCTCTTAAATGTTCCGCCTCCACAGTCTGTGCTGCTCACCTTCTTTTCCCCGCCATACCTGAGACTTCAGTCTGATTCTGCATGTTGCTGCCTGTTCTCAGTCCTGGCGGTTAAAGACCACTGTCACATGCTGTTAGGCAGTGAAAGGCTGCTTCTGAAGTATCCATTTAGCTTCAGATTTAAACATTTTAACCCACCAGTCGGGTGTTTAATTTATGTCCTTTTAATTTTCCTACCAGACTTTCACTATGCAAGGATGTCCCTGCTGTGTTTAAAGTGATCTTGTCCCCCAATTACGCCACAGCCCAGACTCCCTGGCAGTCCATGTCTAATAACTTCCATGTGCATACACTTGGCGCAGCAGCAAAAAGAGGCCTCCTATCCTATTTCTCCTCACCTCTTCTCTCCTCTCCTCACCTCTCGCCGTCTCCCTCACCCCTCCTCTGTCAGGATGAGGTTTTGTGTGTGTGTTAAAGGTCAAACTTCACCGATTAGCAGATCGAAATGGCAACAAGAAGTACCAGCTTGAAAAGATGCTAAATGTACCTCTGTTTAGAAGTGTTTGTTGTCTTATGGTGCTTAATTGGAATGCAGATAATTAAAAAGCGACTGGTCGACTGGTAGTAAAGCAAGTTGTTGTTAAAGCAAGTTGTTGTTAAAGTCATAATATTTTTGTTTAAAACTTGAGAGAAACTCCCTCTGGAGGGAACTTTGGGATCTTTTTAACTGACATTTTAAGAAGGAAACCTATTTTTCTCAGGGATAATGGCTCAGGTATCCCAAAATGTTGAATGTATGTGTAATCTCACATACTATGAATTCCGACATGTCGTGGACTTTCAGCATTACATCTTTAATGATGGTAGTGCCATAGTAGCATTGTTTGGTTTCAGTTTTTTCTTTTTCTCTGGATTCCTTCCCTGCAGTTTTCCCCACAGTATTGCTCGCTCTCAATTTCCTCTGATTGTTCTATTGTGGATATCTCAAAAACAACTGGACTCAACAAAAGCTCCCCATAAAACGGCTGTGAATACTGCACTTGCCATGAATCTCTCCAGCTAGCTACTTTCCCATGCATTTCTAGATCTCTCGCATATGTCAGAATAAAGCTGTTGAACAGATCCATGACTCTACCTGCTGCTGACTGGCTGGAGGGACCTGTTAGTCTGTCAAGCTGATGTGACTTTTACAGTGGTACAGCTCAAAGTGAATCATGCCACAAACCTTTTTATTTTGTCTGTTTGCCGTATTTGTATGATATAACACTAAATCATCAGCCTGAGTCTCTTCCTGGGGTGAATGGATACAAAATGAGCAATTCCACTCAGACGAGACTCATGAATAACTTCCTTTTTTTGTGTTTCATAACTTCTTATTTACTTATGATGTTTGAGTGTGTGTAAGCATTTCCTTTTCCTCTCAACAGATGTGATTCATAGCTCTGAACTGCTCACCCCTCGGTATGACAAATCTCCCCCTGTCTCTCTCTGCAGTTGTGTGTCCCCTGACGTGTATGAATGGAGGAGTTTGCAGCTCGAGGAAGCACTGCCTTTGCCTGCCTGGCTTCACCGGGCGGCTCTGCCAGTTTCCACTCCATCACACGCAGCAAGCTCAGGCAGCGCGGGGCAACAAGCAGCCCATCTACCCCCTATCTTTGAAGCCAGACATCCATAAGCAACTGGAGCATTTAAGCATATCGCGTACACAGTTGATGCAAACCCACTCAGTTTTCACCCTACCCATGTCACACTCTTCTGAAGGTATCTATCATTCAATACAGATAATGTTAGAGCTTTTGCATCTACCAATTTGATTTGGTTAATGATTAAATATGTGTTTGTGATGCATTTCATTCCCCCAATGTCTTCTTTTCCTATGTTTTCAGTGCAGTTAAATGTACGTGTTCACCACACGCCAGACACCTCTGTAGTCATTCAAGCTCTCGACCAATCAGATGTCAAGCCTCCTCACAAGACAGGGCCTCGTCCGATCCCCTCCAGACACAAACCGAAGGGACGCTGCTTCCAGGAGACCACACCCAAACAAGCTGTGAGTTCACGCTGCAGTCATAGACAAAGTGAAAAGGCTTTTTATTATTTGTATTTCCACTAATAGCATTTCTCTCTCTCGTCTCGCTTTAGTGCAACAGCACCCCACTTCCTGTTCTGACCAACCAGGAGGATTGCTGCGGCAGCGTCGGGAATTCATGGGGACAACACAAGTGTTACCAGTGCCCCAAACTGCCAAGTGAGTTACAGTTTGGTTTGAGGAATTCATCTTTTGTGTACCTTTTACATTTCAAGCTACTCTGATTCACTTTTTCCAGCTGTTTGGATGCCAAGTGTACACTATCTAGTTGTTTTGTTCCAATGTCAAAGAACAGCAAATTGTTTATTGAAAGAAGTCCTTTGTTGTTTTTTATCCGGTCTACATCTCGTGTGTTCCTGGGAATGAATGATTGTTTATTGAGCCAAACATTTCAAACATTCCCTGCAATTTATCCATTTAATCTTATAAAACGATGGCCCTTGATTAAAACAATTTCCATACCTATAAAAATATGAACATGAGAGGTAGTGGTGAGGCGGGTTAGGGAGTGTGTGAACGGTTGGGAATAAAAAAAACGGAGAAATTACGGGAATTACACACAGACGGTGAGACAGAAAAAGAGAATGTGGAAAATAACCCTCCACTTAAGCGTGTTCCTTTGGGCCTGCCCAGTGCAGGACTGTCATCACATTGCTGGAGATTGGATTTCAAGAAAATCTTGGCTACTCACGTTTTTCCACTCCGCTATTATTCCGTCTCTCAGTTCTGACTCACACAATGCAGCCTTTGACAAAACCTGATATACTGTACGTCTGTTTAGTCTTCAGACAACTGGATTCCTGCCCGGAGTAATGTCTGTTTTGTTACATTCATATCCATTTATAAACTTTTTATGAAAATGGTTGATGTAATCTTTACCCTCTTTTATCTTTACCCTTGGCCTTTCACGATGTTTGTGTGGGTGCAGGCTTCCCACAGCGCTCTAATAAAACGTACATGTTTTTACTCCCTGATGGAGCGAAGAACAACAGTGTTAGATGTTCAAAGCTCATTTAGGGTTAGAATAATAACATAATATTGCATTGTTAGTTCAAACCTCATGAAAGACTTTCCTAATTTTTGACAAGCTACTGTACATTTCAACAAAGGCCTCATTAAAGCTGGCATTATTAAGTACAAAGAAAGGCAAAGACAGAAGAAAAGAAAACATTTGGTGAAATTGTCCAATCATAAAATCAAGCAGAAGTGCTTATTCACATTTTGGGAGGAGATTTTTAAGAGAATAATGTTGTCATCTAACTCAAGCAAGTGTCTTCTCAAGATGTCAACTATTGCTTGTCAAAGTTGACATCTTACAACAATTACTTGTTGTTTAATTTTCTGTTTCAGAAAGTTAACCAAATTGTTAGTTTTACCTAAAATGAGTTTATTCAGGAAAACAGCATGTGGTGCCAAAAGATAAGCTAAACATCCTGTAAAGTTTTCTGAGATTGTCAAAGCTGAATACTAACAAGAGCTGCAATTCAATATCTATTGCGCTTGTTCAACAACTATTTTTCAAGGGAATTATCGAGTAGAGCTGGTTTGTACGATCCAACCTCAGGCCTCCCCGTTACAGAAACTCACTGGCGTTTTTCTCCCCTTCCCCTCCTGTGCTTTGCCTTGTCTTCTCCATCCTCAGATGCATCAGTCAAGCATACCATTGTGGAAGAGTACGGCTCCACCTGTCCACAGGGCTATAAAAGATTCAACCGCACTCACTGTCAAGGTAAGGATGAAGCTAAACGCTCTGTAGCAAGTACAGGCTGAGTTTGAGAGTTGTTTCTGCTTTATAGAGGCCCTATTCTACTAATTATCAGGTTCATAATTGTTTGTTGTTCCTCTACTGTGACATGTATACATGCTTTAATGTTCAAAAAGCTCCCTTTTCTCACCCTCTGCCTGAAACCAGAGCCCAGTCTGGCTGGCTGTGTTTTGATTGGTCAACAAGTTAGAGATGTTCCACCCCTTAGCCTATCATGTGCAATGTGTTGAAACGCCAGCCAATAAAAGCGTGAGTGTTACGTAGTGATGTCACTTTGTTACGGAAGAAAACAAAGGGGTTAAAGTCAGGCCATCAGGCAGTCGGGGAGTGTGTGAGAGAGAAACTCCCTGGAGGGAACTTTTGGATTTTAGCAGTGCATGCTCAAAGCCTCTATGTGACAAAGATCTTGTAGCAATAATACATATTTATCAAAATAACCTTTTTCTTATTTTTTTCTGACCAACCTGTTAGATATCAACGAGTGCTCGATGCAGGGTGTCTGTCAGAACGGAGACTGTCTGAACACACTGGGCAGCTTCAAATGTACCTGCAAGGCGGGTTGGGTGTTTGACAGGAGTCGATGTGTTGGTGAGAAAAGAGGCCTCTCTCTGCCTTTCACTGGAAATCCACTTGAATAACATTATAGTTTAGTTTCATAGTGGGATTCCCAAATGATTCCCTTTTGTCTCTCCTGTCAGAGTCCCAAGCTGAGCAGGCTCAGTGCTTCCTGATAGCCTCTGTTGTCCGGGGCTGCGAGCACGCGCTGGCCACCCCCCTCACCCAGGAGATGTGCTGCTGCACGGTGGGAAAAGCCTGGGGCCGCAACTGTGAAAGATGTCCTCAGGTGGGCACAGGTGAGTGGACGGAGAGGAGAGGTTACTGGCTGAGAACATTTCCTACTTATTTTTAACGATTAATCAATCAAACTTTATTTATACAGCACTTTTCATACATAAAAGGAAATAAAGTGCTTCAAAAAACTATTCTAACCTCCCACCCTTCCCAGGCAATACATTCCAAGTAAAACATAACTTTGTGATTAATAAAATACTTAAAACCAATGAACATAAAATAAATAAAATATATAAAATAAATAAAAATAAAATGTCGTAATAAAGTCCTCTGTCATACTGTTCATTTAAATGGCATATTGGACATTTTTTGATGTCATATTGGAATATGTATACAATTAATGTAGTTAATTAAGGAAGTTGAGCAATTCAGCCAACATCTGGAATATCTTTAAACTTGCTTCCCTAAGAATTGAGATTATATAAAAGTGAAATTAATTTATTGTGAACTCCTCTCTTCTGATGTGACGTGATGCTCAGTGGCCTTCAGTAAGATCTGCCCTGCTGGGAAAGGATACTTGCTCCAAACTACAATAGAGACCATGGCCTTCCCTCCCATCATCTTCCCCCCTAAGCCCGAAAAGGAGGGTGAGTCCTAAATACGCCTCACACCACTCTTCTCACCTCTCAAACATTTCTGCTTCTGGTTTGTTTAGGACGGATTATGTATATTAACAGTTGCTATCTCTCATTTATTTTAGATCCACTTCCAGAGAAAGTGACTGAACAGCCTCCTACTAGCACTACCAGTCGCCGTGTGCCCGGTAAACTCCCCTCTTCACACTCCATATGGACAATATTAAAAAAACGCTAAATAATTTATGTTAACTACTGGTGCTTAAAGGTGGGGTAGGTAAGAATGGAGAAACCAGCTCGAGTGCGCTCGAATTTGAAAGTACACAACCGGAACAAATCTGCCACTTCCTTACAGAGCCCCTCCTCCAACACACACGAACATGCACATGACCAATGAGGGCACGAGATAAGTTTGTGCACAGATGGAAGGCTGACAGGCAGGTAGGCCATCCAGTTATTTTAGCCGGGCCGGCTAAAATGATTGGTCGTGCTTTTTACAGTACTACGGCTTCCACAGATGATATTTTTTTATGTATTTATTGTCAAAGCATTTAATATATTCATTGCTATCGGGATGTTAAGAGCATTCCATGGAATATAACAAAAAGTGTTTCTGAAATAAATTACATACCCCACCTTTAATGTACTCCACCTGTCAAAATAAGGGGAATGTTTTTGCAACTACTAGTGTAGATAAATGTTCCCCATGTGTGGTGAAGAGAAAAACATCAGGGACTAAAGATCAACATGTCATATTTCCTCCTAAAGTCTGCCCACTTCATCTCTCCTCTGTTGAATCCACAGTTGTTAAACCCACCCCGCCAACAATCGTGAGAATGACCCCAGGCAATGACCCCTTCGAAACACAGACAAAAGTCTTGCGTGAGTTTCCTGCAAACAGACTCAAACATGTATTCTGCTTTAACGTCATAGAGAGTTACTTCTGTAAAGGCTGGTTCATGTTTCATGCGCATCGAAACTGGAAAACCCAGCTCTCATATTCCCCAGTAAGAGAAGATATTGTGGTCCTTCACTCACAAATGACATGTTGACTTTTTCCATGTAACAACATCATTTATGAAAGCATGCAAAAAAGTATTTTGGACCTTGAGGCAATGTCTCCTGATAGAAATCAATAATGAAAGTCTAGCTTAACAGTGAGCAAAGTGTAGTGTGACGCATGCTTCTTAAATCCCTAACAGACGGTTGTGCATGCCTCGTGCATTCAACCATGAAGCATGAATCAGCCTTAAGGCGATGTTCACACTCTTCATGTTTAAGTGTTGACATAACTATTTTTTCGTGCTGGCATTAAGAAGCAGGTTATGTGAGACACTTCATTTTCATAAAAAGAAAAAAGACATTCTTAATTGAGTGTTGGATTTCTACTCATGGGTGTCTTCATCAGCCTCTCTTTGTATTTCTGACTGACACCTGTCGTTGGCTTTGATACAAAGAAGCCAGATGCTTTTAAAAACTTGAATAGTGTGAACATGTTAGCAGCTGAGTGTTACCAGCTTTATATATATATATTAAATAATGATAATATATATTCCCGCATACATCTGCTATGTATCTATATATATGTATGTTTATATAAGATGCATGTGCTCCCTCCTTGAAGCAGAGGCAGATGAATGCAGGCTAAGCAGGAACATTTGTGGTCGCGGGGAGTGTGAGAACAGCCTGAACGGCCACATCTGTCACTGTCACCCTGGCTACCATCTCAACCCGCAGAGGAACATCTGTGAGGGTAAGAGACAATGGTAGAGACATGGTGATGGATAGCAAAGAGACATTTCTCCTGAGGTTTCTAATGCATGGATGTCTCCTGGCAAGCATACTCAGTTAGATATATAATTTATAGAGAAGGGGATAATTTAACCGTCTATGAATTGTAAGCAGTGGCTCTCATCCTGTCTACTGGGTTATATATAGATAGTGCTTTTAGATCAGCATTAAAATACTTGTTCTGTCTCTTGGGTGTAATCACTCTCAGTAATGGTTGTTTTCTGAATCAAAAATAGATACATTAGAAGAAATGCTGTGTTTCGGCTGTGGGGGCCCATTCACTTGTGAAATCAAAACTAAAAGTATAAATAATAATAAAATCTCCCATGGAGAATACCTCATCTTGCGAAGAACAGTAAATGCATTTGGTGGTTTTGAAGCGAGTTTTTGAGGTATAAAACAAGCTCTCACCTAGGACTTGGAGATGCATCATGGGAAATGTAGGATCCAGCGATGACAGAGTCTCTAAGCTGTATTAGAGACTGAAAGTCATCTGCTGCTTTGATTTGGATGGATTTAAGAAATGTGACCCCTTTTTAGAAACACAAATGTTATTTTAAAAACAAGAAAGTCATTAAAGGTCCCATGTCATGGCAATTTCTACTGATCATAATTCCATTGTTGAGGTATACTAAAATAAATCTATA
>NW_011344316.1:0-2527 GCF_000735185.1 Notothenia coriiceps
CATCAGTAGAGCAGAAGTCAAATCTTTTACAAAAGTGGTTATCAAGCAACAATGGCAAAAACTATGGGACAGTAACACCAAAGGAAGACATTTATATCAGATACAAAGGGAAGTAGGAACAGGAAGCACGTGGGGGAGTAGTAGAAGAGAACAGAGCATTAACAGCAGGATAAAATTGGGACACTCTGGACTAAACTCATCACTGCATCTGATTGGAAAACATCCAAATGGCAATTGTGATGGTCTCTCTACACGCCGAATCATAACCTGATGCTTCTATCTACGTGTCGGACATGTCCACCTAAATAAATTTTCGTATTTACTCACCGCGAACCGCCAAAGACCTGCGCGCACTGAGGCCAACATTTTTGATATTGTGAAACAAATTCAATTTTTTTGTGTTGTACGTGAACCGTTCCCGAATGTATTAAGGACGGACCACACACGACCCTCCTTGTGTACCCCGAGCGCGCAGATCCACATCCCTCTGCTCTCGAGGAGAGCAACCAATAGTCCCCAGTAGTAATAAAGTATCTTCCCGCGGGGTTGTAAACAGACTATTAAGGTTCTCAAGACCTCGGAGAACACTCTCGTTTGGGTTGACGAGAGAGACGTGAGGTGAAAGCGTCAGGTTGAGAGGTTATTGGACCGGGTTTTGTATGTTTAGTATTGTTGCCGTGAGAGGTATTAGCAATATAATCACGGAGATTCCAACGTTGGGAATTTGTTTGCATAATATATTTTGATAGAGGTGAGTGATTTCACAGTGGTTATAGAGGCTCGTTATTCGTTTGACATATTCTTTCGGGGAACAAGCACCGAGCTTTCAAGGTTGTTGCACTAAACTGGCAAGCGTTAGGATATGCCTAGCCTACTATGGTACAACCTACTAATTTTACTCTTCTCAGGACGAAGGACAACGTATCACCGCAAGTGACAACATCAGCATGACGATCGTGCACAATAGGCCATAGCAGTGTCCGGGGATTAGAACCATTACCAGGGAACATGAGGCTTCATGCACAATCCCTACCGATTGTCAAAAGGGCGACTCGGGTGGCGATCGACAGTGATAGTATACAAGAACGTAAGCGTACAATATGTGTACAATTAAACTGAGTCTACACGACTATTATAGGCGTTATAATGTAGAAAATTTGCAGAAGAATGGAAAATTTTCAGTTTTGTGCTTGCCAGATAATACGACGTTCACGGTAATGAGACTGTACGCGCCGACGGAATCTTACACGCTGGTCTATCGGGACGTTCCACTATAGTATGAAGGGCCTTCACGGAAATAAACGCTCACCTACTCGTATGGTTGTTGCTGAAGGGCCGCGCAAACGCGCCGCGCATATGGTCTAGGCTCAGTTGCATAGAGAAACAATATGTGTTAGGTTAACCTTACACTATGGGTTAGGTCCGCACCTACAGCATGGCTTTGAAGGAATTTGCGCCATAGTAGTCCCGAACGAAGCAAGTGCAGTTTTATACCTAGTAGTATAAATCACAACGCGACACCGACAGCACAACACAATCAGACTTGCTTCATGACCTAAGGCCTCGATTCTCCGGACGATGGCGGCGCAACCAGAGCGACACACCACTGTGGCTCCTTTAGGTCTTATGGACTCTACGATGAATAAGTGTCCGCGCATCTGGTTGCCGAGACGGCGCGTTCGCGCGCCGAGCGGAGTTCTTTTTGTTGTGAAACAATCCCACCTACTTAATTTTCTATATCTCTGTCCACATTACAAACACCAGTCCAATTAATTTAGAAATTAATTGCGCCACATTTCGTGGTTCATTCGGGCTGAACCTCGGTATTTTTATTCTACTTGGAACTGTCTGTATAGCTCTCACTTACACAGAGACTGGACTTACAACGGTATAGGTAGAATGTAAAAGCGATATCGAGAGTAAAGCGAAAGAAATATATACGTCCTTTAATCTACTCTGAGTAACTTGCCCATGGTGTTAGGATTCTGAGCGCGCATACGACCTTGGCCCTTACATCAAGTTTAGGTCTGGATATGACATACACACGTGACCAACTTATTATATTTTATATCACTGCAACGCACTATATCATCCTAACTTAGTGTAACAAGGAGTCGAATGTAGAGGATAATGGTCGATTTCAGCGTGGAACACAACTTTTCCCTTGTGAACATTCTGTTGTCTACATAGGGTATTTGAAACAAAACGAAGTCACCCCTATAAGATGTCTTCTTATACTCTCGTATTTAAAGAAACCATAACGAAGGTAGAGACGTGGGTATAATCAACGGTTGCAACTCTTTTTGTTTAGTTTCGGTACGGGCATGTAAGCGTTTCAACAGTGAACTGCATATCACTCCAATCCGAAACATCGGCGCGTTCAACAGGTCCCTAGTAAGAGCTGCTATCAGCTGATTAGAATACTACGCCACGGATGATTTAGGTCCCGGTGTTCTGAGTATGTCGGTACCATAGAGGGGTAACCTACATAACTAGGAAGAGCCAACACACGCGTTTGCCGCTTACG
>NW_011344316.1:2535-17518 GCF_000735185.1 Notothenia coriiceps
AACAGACAAAGATTCATTCTGAAAACTGCACTGGAACAACTCAACATCAAGGACATGGATTTCAAGGCAATATATGAAAGTAAATCAAGAAATGCAGCAAACAAGCTGATCTTCAAATTCCTCAAAAGCACTGGTCTGAGGATAAGGATTTAATATGAACATGTAATAACTCAACAGTAGGTGGTGATCTATGCTCCAAGTGGAAGCGATTCGCCATTAAAGAAAAGAAGAAGAAGACTTGGGAGGCTTTGTATGTGAACAGACGCCTCTCGCTACTTGCTCTGTAGAGAATTAGTGTGATTAGTAATGTCTAGTGTGGCTTAGGTAATGTTTAGAGTAGCTTAGGATTTTGAGACTGTTGCCTTTAGTTTAGCTGTGTTTTGTACAGACTATTTTGTTAGTTGTACCACTTTTAAAGTGAGGTTTTGTTTCGTTCTCTATATTAGTATTTATTTCTCCTGTATGCCATTAGACTCCTTTTTTAGAGTCCCCCTTTTGTTAGGTTATTTGTCAACCTGTGCCCTTTTGGCCCTTTTGTTTGTTCAGGCTGCGTGCCTTCCAGTTTGTTTTACCCTGTTATAATAAAACCATTTATAATTATTACCAATTACATACTGGTGTGTGTTGCATTCCTCTTCCCCTAGTTGGGATGTAACAATAATCAAGACATTTTAAAACGTTTTCTAAAAATGGAAATTGTTGTTAGTCTGCAGAAAAATATTTTTTAACCACTCCATGAAGCTTTGGAATCAAAACCTTTAAACCTTAAAATCCTTGCATTGTTGTCGTTACTTGTTACTAGAACTGTTATACACTTCAGAACATAACACTTTTACCCACTCATGTTAGTGGTCCTGAATGTCAAAGCTCCCCTGACCCCTCCTACACCATCGTCCAAATTGTTTATTCCTCCTCTTTACTGTTGTTTTTATTTGTGCAATATGTAAATGCAATATCCTCTCATCACTGCCCAAAATAACAAGATGGCCATGCTGGGAGGTGTTGTTCAGACAACCAGTGACAAACAAGTCTACCCCGTGTGGTGATGAAACACCACAGCAGGGAGTAAATGATGACTTCAGTTTACGCCTCTTCCCACACTGCCCGACGCTCACGGCCTGACGGCATCATACGTGTTTGACAAATCTCATGGCAGCAATAACTCTGTTCACGTGGTCTCTGACAGATTTCTCGGCCAAATGCCCAGAACAGGACGCTGATTGCTGGCAGGTCCCAGATACAGGGGACCACTCTTAACTCAGTCGTTTCCCTTGAAGAAAGTGCCATAAGGATTGAATCATCAGTTGGTTTGGCACACAATGGCAGGGCCCCCCACCCACACAATCACTATGAGTGGCTCCAATATGGAGTCCTTTGAGTAAACGTCACACAGTCACCCACCTTTTTTTCCCACTGTTTACAGTTATGTTATTTGTATTAATGCAGATTTTTTTGGGAGGGGGGGCCTGAACTAGTTGGATCCATTAACTGTTTTTCTCGCAGTGGGACCATGGACTGTGAAACATGTACGTAGCTCGTGTGACGTCGCTTAGAGGTTTTAGAAGAGCCGGATGTGAAGCTCAATGTGGGTGGCTATGGCCGTCGCCATCTTGGCTGTAACAACACCGCCAAACACCGGGCTCAAGTAAAAATGGGCAAAGAGGTGAAGATGAGACGCCCATAGTGACGCAGTAGAGCAGACAGCTAATGGCTGGCAAACGGTGATAACACGTAAGTTTATTAAAAGGAAAAAAAGAAATGTTGTTGTCTCCTGGAGCCAGTCTCAAGTGGCCGAATTGCAGTTTTTTTTTGCACTTCCGCATAGGCTTTATTTTTCAGCCATGGAAGTTGCTTCTTGTGTGGGATGTAAGCAGAAAGTAGAAATGTCAGAGGTTATATTATGAATAAAAAAAAAAGGGCATGTGATATATTCTGTGCAAGATCAAATACACTTGAAACAAATAAAAGTTAAAAGTAATAATTCAACATTTTTGGAAAGTCTCTTATTTGCCTTCCTACCAAGAGGAAACTGAAATGACCATCCAGAGAGTATATTTGACCCTACAGCAAAGTTACTTAGCCTAACAAAGACTAGAAATGTGGGTATAAATCCAACTCTCAACATAAAATACTATTTTCCAAAATGTCAATCTATTACTCTAAAAACATTCCAAGCCTAACCTTACAAAGCATTCTGTCCAAAGGGGGACATCCGTCTTTTAACTGTATTGGGTCTTATAATAAAAACAATCCACCTTTTCATTTAGGTTGGTCATCACTATTTGCTAAAGGGATGGTGATTGTTTTTGCCCTTGTGCTAAAAAAAAAAGGTGGGTGATGCATGCAAATAACAGTACCTGCACACCCACACCTTGCACACCCCCATACATACAGTACACAAATCGCTCAGGAAACACTAGTGCAACTAACCACAAACACAGAGCACAATGTAAAGTCAGACAAACATCGAAGCTGAGATTCAAGGTGATCGCTGGAGAGACTTAGTTTTCACTCAGTTGTTTTCACAGAGAAAAGAAGCCATCTTATCTGTTTAATCATTTCGGCTCCTTTCACAGCCGGCTGCATTTATTCAGTTATGCAAGTTTTTGCTGCCTCACTTGCACTACCTTCTCTCACCAAAATGAGGAATTTCAATGTGGATGGAAGTTGATTATACGGCTTTGCCATTAAAAAACAGGCAATAGCATTTGTAGGAGTCATAAGGCGCTTTCACACCGGAGTACTTTTCCCAGTAGCCTATAGTTCCGATATAGATCCGAAAATGTGCGATCACTCGAAAAAAATCCGGAACTAGAACTTAGTTCATGAGAACCTTTCCACCCCCTTTTCAGTCCCTGCTACAGAGCAGGTACTTTCATGGGAGGAAAAGGTTCCCATTTCTGATTGGCTGGGCGGATTGCAAACCACGCCCCGTAACACTCCCAAAACGTTTTGTGAAGCCGCCATTTTACTTGCTCGCATTAGCATTATTAGCATTAGCATTAGCCCAGCGCACCAACGGAGAGAGACTAACTTATGGCAACACAAAATAAAACGTGGGAGCGGTGGAGCGGTGGAGATGAGGAGCTGTCGGCGTTCTGGCGATTTACTCGGAAGGCTTCAGTAGAAGCTGTTGGGAGTCCCAGCAGCTTCTACTGAAGCCAGTCCCCAACTCCGGGGACTTCCGGCCGGGGACTTCAGGCCGGGGACTTCGGGTGGCAGTATGATACGCCGTGAAGTTGTTTACGGCCTGCCAGTAAACCCAAAGCCGAAGAAGACGAAGTTACATCAGCGGCTTCATTTGCCTAATCCTCCCTCAGGGACTTATTCCGGTGTGAACGCGATCTGCTCTTTAGTTCATCAGAACTAAAACTAAGTTCTCATGAACTAAGTACGGCAAAGTACTTGGTGTGAAAGCGCCTATTGATATAGGCCGATGTATACAAAAAAAGTGAATAAGCTAGTAGATATAATAAATTAGGTTTAGAAAATGTACCTGAAAAACAGATCTCTTTGTATGTGCAACAGCTTACTATAGAAGCACAGTCTGAAATTTGAATTTTTTATTTTATTTTACGTGGTGCAAAGTGATTGCGGTACTAAATAACCTCAGGACAGATAATTCCAATAATTGCATTTAATTTCCCGGTGCATAATGTCTATTCAAAAATGAAGTCAGTGCAGTGTATTTAGCAATTTGAGATGGCCTCAGTTTAACATCAAGATTACCTGTAATGATATTGCTTTTGTGTGCTGTAATTACAGATCGTAGAGTAATATCAAAACCTGTGCCAAGATAAAACCTTGGTTGCTACTCTCTCGCAGAATCGTGACTTTTGTCTCTTTGTGATACTTCTTGTAATGGAGTTGTTTATTTCATAATGGGAATCACGATCCACTTTCCCAAGGTTCAGACATTGATTTCAGCTTTCCCTGGGAATTTTGACCATTGTTGTAGTTGTGCAGTGTTTCAGAAAATATTTACTCTCTGCATTGACTTTAGCTGCTGATCTGCTACAAATAATCTGGTGACAGTCGAGCCTTACTGAATGAATGGTATGTGGAACTATCCATTTGGTCCTTGTAGTTTTCCATTTTTAGTGTCAATGCATCACCAAACCATGTGTTAATATGTGACAAACACAATTATTGTGCAGTGATAAGATCTGTCCTATCCAAAAAAAACAAGTCTATCCTATCAAGAGATAATGAGGGAGCCGAATGCACATCATAATGTGCCATTGACCGAAGCCTGAGTCATTCACATCTGCTGACACCTTGACTCACTCCCAGCGTTTGACTCCAGCTCTGATTTAAGGATAATAAAGCTGTCAACCTGATATCATCATGTTACGAATGTACAGAACTGAACCAAGAGAGGAAATTGCAACAAAGAAATGTCAAATCTTAGAAGAATAAATGTACTTCCTCCAGCTTTGATAAATGTCTTGGCGGATCTCTAAATTGCTTTTCAAATGTGATATATTTCCTAATTACAATAAACATGGTCATTGTTGTTTTTGCAACATTTCCGATATCTTGGGGGCAGCTGTGTGTAAGCTGTCACTTTTGCTTGGGCCCATTAAATGAACAAATATCTCACCAAACTGCAGACGTGTCTTTTATGGGTAACTATTACATTTAATTGAATATTGGTTTGTTTGGCTTGATTTCCACTGGATTTTTTAAAAATAATAAAGGATAACATTGCCAGCCTTTCCATACAACCTTTTTGACAAAGAGTTTAATTTATTTTACAGGATTTGAAATGAACAGTGATACATTTCCTATTCCACTGTGTGAAATTAGTTAAACCTTTCTAAGACCCATATCAGACAAGGTTGGTTTTGAAACCTACAATAAAGTTAAAAAAAAATCAAGCTACTACAGCTTCTTTATAAAAAATACTGTAGCAATCACTTAGCCTCCTCTCACAATAAAGTTTAAACATGATGTTAGCTAACAGTCAGTTGCTCAATGTTAACCCTTAACAGTTATAAAGTAAATAAGGCTGCAGCTTTTTAAAAATTTTTTTACCAAAGGGATTCAACGCTTCAATCAGATGAAACATTTTACATAATAGAGACCATCTTACAATGGGATCACTCAAGCAGCAACGTTAAAGACAGAAATATAAACACCTGGGAAATAACTCAAAGCAAGATACGTGTCTTCAGGAGCACATGATGACACACTCACAAGGTGAAAACCATACCAATGTCACGTCTACAAAAAGAAACACTCTTTCTGATCGGGCTATAAAGCAGCACCGGGACCTCAGACACGAGTCAAATTCTCTGCCATGGTTATCCTTTGGCAAAGCTCCTTCTCAGTCGTGTCAGACACATCACACTCATCACAGTTTTGGGAGTAAGGAACACGTCTTTGCCGTTTGAGATAAGCGATGCTCAGTGCATCAAATGCCCAATTTGACATTTATACTTTTCCCATCTGCTTTAACCAGCAGTGAAGAACAGGCTGGCCTAATGAGATCATGATGTGTCATTCCTTTAATGAATGTTGGGCATGGGAATAAACTTGCGCTTTCCAAATGAATGCCTGATGCATTTGTGATTGGCAAGTGACTCATTATTGGTCTGACTGTATTAAAAAGCATCACGAGGGACCCAATAACAAACGTAAAAGATGAACTTTGAAAGAAGAGTTGCTAAAGTTGTCTAAATGCCAGAGGTTAGGCAGTATATCACCATCTTAGAATTTGTTTACTGGTACATTTTCTGACACCACTATTGGATAAACAACGCAAAGAAAAAGCCAAATGGTTGTCCAAAGCTCTAATCATTTTCATGTCAACATCAACATTAAAGCCATGAGAACTTCCTCCATTTGCTTAGGACCTTGAATGGTCAGACAATAGTTAACATACAGTATGCATGCATAGTTTGATACTTCCCAGTGTATTCTATAAACTTGCTAAGAATTAGGACAGATCTTATCTCTATAATACCACCAGCACACATCCAAATACCAGCTCTTTCTGTCACAGTTTTGTCCTCCCTTATTTGAAAACCGTTAAAAACGGCAAATAAGAACAAATACATCAAGTTCATGAAGCTAAATGAGAAATATATTAAATCATTTAACAGTATAGCTGAATAACACAATTTCTTATGGTTAAAATGTTTCCTTTCCCCCCGTGCACCATTCATGTTTCTTTCATGACATATTATTAATTGATGTGTCTTTTTCCCAAATGTCAGGTAAGGGAGTTGGTGAGTAATTTGATACACATGCTTAAAATAGTCTCTTAGGAATCCCTCCCCCCCACACAAATAAATATGCGAGTCATTGAAAAGCAGAATGTGTGTAGGAGACTCAACCATACAAAGAGACATCCGGTTCACACAAATTCTTATCAGTTCTAGGGTGATACATCTCATATTTTAAAAATAAAATCCCTCTCGCCCTCTTACATTCATACATGTATCATTAGGTGACTTAAGGATTGTTGTGCAATGGGTCATAGATGTATGCTCACTTTATTTGGGCTTGTGTGTGGGTCTCCTTCATGAGATGCCCACTATGCAGTGTGAGGGCAGGCAAAGGTTTGATGGGTCGAAGCGAGAAGTAGGCGGTGGATAGGTATATTGTTTTATATCCAGCAGACAAAGGATACAGTGTCTTATGTGTACAAAGATGTCTTTATCTGTTTTTTTAATGAATGAATGGAGATGATAAGCAGGTGAGCTGGATAAGCCCACTAAATAATAATGATAAGATAAGAGTGAAAACTCAAAACTATGACAAGGGTCTTGAGAATATTTATTTCATGATTTGTTGCTATACAAATGAAGAATTAATGATATTTGAGAAATAATTACATTATTTATTGATATATGGAGGGGTGGAGAACAAATGCGAGAAAGAGAGGGTGATTAGATTTTTCAAGGCGAGGGCCACATGCAGTGATTCAGTTTCAATCTAGCAATCAGCGTAGAGGAGCAGAAGTAGTGTGGAGCACCACTTGAAACAGGGACAGGCTGAGGGAAGACGACCTTCTGTCGTTTTTCGTGGAATCTCCTGGTGACGTCATCTTCATTAATTACATCACAGCGGGCCTTCGCATGAGCTGGAACGACCGAGAGTTTCTTGGTGATTCAACGATAATAACCTTTTTCGCTGCCCCCTGATATCCGTTTTCAATGTTCTCTACGCGGGGCATGTTCAATTGTAAAAATGTTTCTTCTCACATCTCCATGACAACTTCTATCTATGCGTGGAACAATTCTTTTTTTACAAGGAACTGGCAGCACTACAGTATGAATGAATAATTTCTGTTATTTCCTGGCAGCTTGTTGTGGAAAAGACCCAGAAGGGCATTTCAGAATTAGTAGCTCACATTCATCCGAAGGGGAACCATGGAGAATTGTGACATTCCTTTTAAAACACTTTAAAAAAGCAACTGGTCTGCCAATAGCAGCTTCTTTTTAAAGTGTCAAGCTGTTGTTACATCTGTTGTCCCCAAAATTCTTACAGCCTTCAGATGAGTCTTCAATCACCGCTTTCATTTAGCTTTGGAATTGAATCCTGTAACCTTTTATTGATGCTGACAAACATAAAGGAGATTCTTGTTGCAGTCACAGCAGGGGGAGTTAACAAAGACATGGTTGTGTAAACTCTTGAAATATGACATATATAAATCACTACGGTATATACTGTTAACAGAACATTGACATATTATCAAACAATAAAGTTGTGATTGTGAATGTGTTAGTGTTGCAAATAGTCACAGACACAGATCAATGTTAGCATTTATTGTATAGCGTTACCCACCTGCTTAATGTAGGTAGAATATTTATAAATATCTGTGCCTTCCGCAGCTAAATGCCTCACTATTTCCCCAAATGACGATTTGTTTTCCACAGTTTTTATCACCCATTCAGTCCAGATCATTTTGACATGAGGCTTTCTTGCTGGAAAGTAGCAGCACTGATCCACCATGTCTCTATTTGTTACATCTCAGTCATCATATTAGACATAGTGTTCACATTTAGAATTTGCGTAGATAGAGGTATTGGTCTTAAAATGAAACACATTAAAGTCCTTTAGCCACAGCTTTTCTATTCACAGCCCTGGTTCGATGCACTAATAGACACAAAAGATGTATGAATTGGAAACTTGAGACTCTTGAGACAGCTCGTCTGGCAAGAGCAAATACTGTAGATTTGATAACTCTTTTGTAAACCTCTTGGCAGGCAACATTATAATACCATTGGGGAAGGTCCATTAAAAAAAGGATGTTATTCATATTCCAGTTGCTAAGCCAACCGGAAGCAAAAATAATGTAAAAATAATACCTGATGATGAGATGAGTCAGCGGGAGAGCTTCCTGGAACAGCAAAGTTAACTTGTGAAAAATACATTATAAGTTTCACATGGGTTTTATCATGAGCGCAGAATAGGTCGAAGTAAACATCGTGGCCGACGTGTCCAGTCTACATAACAAAGGCAATGTCCAGCTTAGAAAAATACGGGAAGTTCGTCAATTGAGTTAAGCTAAACAGATCTCGAGCGTACGGGACAAAAACACCTGTATTGACAAAATACTTCTGGTGGCCAGTCTGCAATGGCTCATTACTGTGGAGTCTCTAAGGAGGAGACTTACAGACACACACTGATATAATGTACTTTCCAATGGTGCAGCGGTAGATATGCAGTGTATGGTGGATATTGTTACATTATTGTCATGTTACCTTCAATACATTTTTACCAGTTTGATAAATCTCACAACATTTTAAAAATGCACCTCATCTATGACTCTGAGTTCCCCCCCAGACAATGCTGCAAAAATAAAAAAAAGGTGTCCCTTTACCCCCTCCTTATTTTATTCCTATAGACATTTAAGAATCATTTAACCTGTAATGCCTGTGTGACATAATCTTGAGTCAATTATTAGTTCCCTTCTAGTGGGGAAAAAAAGCAAATTTCCCCATTACTATAGTATCTTTATACAACCTTTAACCAGAATACAGTTAGGCATGTGATCTTCTTATAATAACTTATTTAAAAACTAATAAGGTGTAATTAGATCTTGATCTTAAAATTGAAGATCTATAGAAGTGAGCTTTCAATTTCAAAAACTAAGCACCATTGAGATTTCCACATCCAACCTGCTCAAACATTGGCCATGCTTACTTTCGATGCAACATTACATCACTTGCCACAAGCCCACCCCTCCTCAGGGTTGTTGGTCTTTAGAACACCACAGGGTTTGATAAAGCCTTGTGCCTGCAGCACAGGAGCAGACGGCAATTATCCTCTTTTCCTGAGAACTTTTTTGCTTCCCTCAAGCCTCCTGTAATCAGGTGAATTTAAAACGCGTTGCTTATAAAGGGGATACGAAATTGCTATGAACTGTACGGCAACTTGCATCTACTTTTCAAGCAGATAAGCAGTGTCTGTGAACTCAAACATTTAAGTTGTGCTGGAAAATCAAACAATGGAGCTTGAAAATCCTAAAATGTTCCATAAAACTGAGAACCGCATCTGATAATTATTGGTAGGTTTGTCCCTTATTGGGGTTTCACAATGATCAACTGGATTCAATGTTCGATAAGCAAGCTGTGACTTTGATGAGGGTTAACAGCTTCGTCCACCAGGCTGTCAGGAGGCTGAACTCTCTCCCTTTAATGAGAACACCAGACAGGAACACAGGCCTGGCCTCTGCCTGGTCATTAGATGTTCTTGTGTTAGTAACATAATGTGTCTGTGCCTGTGTGAGATGTTGCAGACAAGTGTTTGGGATCACAGTCTGGTTTTCAGCATCTCTGATCTTCTGCTGGCACCAGATATGCAAACACCTACATCTTGACAGGTACAAAATCAACATCTCTGATAACCTCACCAACACCGCCTTCCTGGCCTTTCACCATACTTATGCAAGGCTCCCCAAATGTCACCAGAGGCTTTTTCCTCTCAGATAAATGTTAATCTGTGATACGCAGTCAGAGCGCCAGCAGGGAATTCCACAGTTGCTGGGATGGTAATTGGGAGTCCTGGTTACAAAATGTGACGTGCTAGGAGATTGATGTGAATAATGAAAACTGTACTTCCAAATGTAGCATTCAGACTGACTATAAGTGCATAACTGCTGTTACGATTTAAGTGCATGTCACCCACCTGCGTAACTCACTTCCAGTAGCTTTTTTCACTCATGATGAAGAAGTTAAGAGCATGATGATTGTAATTACATTTTCTCAGAAAATAACTTTGGATCTTCAACTGACGTCATTTAACAAGAATAAAAAGATCAGGGTTTGAAGTTGTTGCATAAGCTGAAAAATAACTTAAACTTGAGAAATTCACTGCAATAATGGGATGAAGTATTATTAAAATACTGCCTAAATGACATACTGTAGGTGGGAAGCTCTGCCGAAGGTTGTAATTTCAAATTTGGAAAAACACAATTATAAGTCCTGCTTTCAAAATCTTACTTTAGTACAAGAAGTACATTCAGCATACCTTATGTATCAAGTAATATAATAATGGATCATGTTTGTGATAATTACAGTTTGATATTGTTGATACTGACATCACAGAAACCATACTGAAGATAAAAATGTAGGATGTTCCTTTATGACTTCGTTACGTACAGTACACCAGCTTTACTTCAATCACTTCAGTTGCCTTACTCTGCAATTATTGGCATAAAGAGGGAACCGTTGTTTGTTGTTACAAAGGGTGACAGAGCTAACAGCAAAGTGGTGAATCACTACAATGTTTTTCAGTAGGAATGACTAAAGCACGATTAACAAATAATGATTTAATTATGAACCTTGGTCTTGCCAAACACGCAGCAGTGGGAGGAAGTAAGGTAATGCATTCAAACTAGAACTGTGTCGTTGTTAGACTCATCACTTCTATGGCAACGAACCAGGATTGTCCATGTTGAAGTGTTTTGTTTCTGCATGTGAACGTAGGAGGAGAATTTTCGGGGATCACCTATGGAGGAGCAGGGTTCCTTCAGATGGTTATTTATTTGTGCTTTGAGCGGTGAACAGGAAATCCCTTTATCGCCATGACGACGCCCTGCACCTGCGTCGGAATGGCGTCAGCCGGGTCCCTGAGCCTCACAGCAATATTATTACTAGGAAATATTGCCCTTTAGCTTGAGTCAGTGTATGACAGGAGTCCTTGGTGCTCTGATTAAACTACTTATCAGCGGCAGAATGGCTGAGGCCTGGCTAGTGATGCAATCCTAATCGATAACAAACGACGCAGCTTTTATATTTAGAGTTATCATAATCAATTAGATTTTATCTTAATGTCATTTAAATGTATGTGTTCCTCTACGGGCTACACTAGGCAAACTGTGTGGAAGTTAAAGAGAGAGATGAGAGAAAGTGGATTTATGGGAGCAGTGGTTTTTCACAGGCTTCCTTCATCATACATCAAATCCATGCTCCCCTGCTTGCTCACTTTACTTTGGTGGCTGTGTATTCAGTGCCTGAGTGCAAATTAAACTTGAACCTATCATCAAACAGCAGTACATTCATTTAAAATGTGTAATCAGAGACCTTTCACACTTTGACAGTGGCGTCTCAGGGAGTCCGTAGGTGGAAAAGAGCCTCTTTGATAACTTTGGGGTCCGTAACCTGTCTCTTGAGTGGTTCACTCTTAATTAGTCTCCTCTTTGTACTTTGCAATTCATGCTAATTCCAACAATCTACAGTACAGTAGTACAAGTTTTCCAGGTTTCAAAGGTAACTTTCTCAAATTGTGTTGTAAAAATGATTACTAAAAAGTCTTTTTCAGACACAGAGACTGAGGACATCAACTAAAATTGCCACACGCTTGGCATCTCCTTGTGCAGCTTCTCATCAGTTTCATCATTTAGTAGATAGTACATGTTGTTGGTGATAATCCAGCAATGTATGCATATACTGTTACATTTACACATTTCGTTGGGACTGCCAACATTATTTTCTTTCAAACCTCTTTGGTCTAGCAGTGTGGGTAAATGTGACTTTTTTTTATGGCTGATCATGTAGGATAAAAGAGGGTAAAAATAGGCCTTGCTGACTGTTAATCAACTAAGTAAGTATTGAGGTAACAACATTTACTGACAGCACATAATGTCTTTAATTATTTAAAGAGTGTTGTGCTCCTGAGCCCAAGGGATATCTAAGAAAACAACATTTTATTCATCATCATCTTCTTTTTTCAGACATGCTTATTTGACCTTTGAATGTCATGCAAATATTAGTTGAGTCTCTCATCATAACATCAGCACTCCCACGAGACCTTCACACTCCGCCTGGTGACTTCAGACTCACCGCATATTAAGAAGACTCAACTATCACACTGACTCGTAGAACCAACACCCTCCCCAACCTAAAACCACACTAAAAACTCACAGTCCAGGTCCCCCACAATCTGAACTATGGATGATAGCAAATGTGATCATCCAAATCTGCCACAGTTTGTGGTTTCTACACCTCATGCCTGACTTTTTTGACCTCTGCATTTCGAGCAGGCGTGCATTTATGCATGAACATTTATTCATGAACACTTTCATAAAAGAGCTTTACACACAAGACGGGGACCTACTTAACCCTGGTAAATCGCTAAGGCTCATCGCAAAGTCTGCTCCGACTGTCAGGGTCTTAGTAGAGATGAACAGAAAGCAGATGGCTCGAATAGAAGATGAGTATCTCTCAGTGAACACGTTGAGAACAAGAGACTTTTCTGAAGGCTTGATGATTTATAAAACACAAAGACAGCACTCTTCAATGACCAGCTCCCACACCCTAAACATCCTCACTGGCCGGACAAAACACTAGACCACTACCTTTGTTGTCATTATAACGTGTGTTTGTCTGCACAGCAAATGCAGTGTGTGATAGACAGTGTTGGGCAAGTTACTTCCAAAATGTAATATATTACATATCACTTATTACTCTCTTTTGAAATTAATAAGTTACATTACAATATTACTGTCTCTGAAATGTAATGAGTTACACTACTTTAGTTACTTTTGGGTTACTTTCACCAAAATAACTGCAAAAGAATGGCAAGGTATTTTAAATGCTGAAATGTATCTTAGTGCAGCTCATTATACATCCAGTGAAGGGCAATGTGGTGTAGCATAACAACTTTTATTACACGGCTTAGTTGAATACTCGATTCTGATTGTAAATTATTAACATGTGACACGTTGTTAATACAGTACAGACCACTGTCAAGGACTATAATGAAGGTTGCTAAGGAGGATCAAGAAAGAGAAAGGAGAAGAGGTTAAAAGACGGAGCGCTGGACATCAGCTAAATCACCAGAAGAAGGCAGACAGGAAGTAAACAATAACAGGACACGGAATGGGCTCTGTAGTTTGTTTAGTATATGGCCGTGTGCAGGCCCGGTTCCAGAACAAAATGCCTCTGAGATTACAGGGGGCGCAGCAGTAGTAGGTTTACATGAGCAATAGTTGCTGGCAACAGCAATGAAAAATAGCATTGATGGTCCCCAATAAACAGATTATGGCCTTTGTTATTTTTTGAAACCAAGCAAGTTAGAACATTTCAAGTGAGTTAAAAGTGCAATCCTGAAATATTTCATATAGTGGACTATGGCAAAGAAAAGCAGAAAAGTTTCAAAACTGTGCTGATAAAACAAATGAGAACATATTGCAAATCAAGGCAAATATGATTTAAACCAGCTCATGATTTGAAATGGCAAGTATTATTAAAACCCATGTACTAAATCATCACTTTGGTCCCATCATATACTCTGGGAAGAGAATATTTACTGTGCTTGAAAACTGGATCACATCATCATGTGAGGTTGACTTTGTGACCTGGAGAACATTTCAGCTGCAACATTACTGACCCAACATTTCTACAGGCACGGCAGAATATGGCACTATTTTCCCATGAATATTCTAGCCCTCGTCTATTTTTATACCACAAGCTGCAAAATGACCGCCTTACCCCACTGTACAGGCCGGTACTTGTTTAGATATACCTGGCGGAGGCAAGAGGAGGTGAAGAGGGTGCAACTACGCGTGACAAAGGGGCGAAGATGAGTACGGGTGACCGGGACACAAATTCAACACATGCTCATCTCTCCATATCCGGTATATTTCACCCAGATGGATCTGCTCTCTAGTTGTTCAGGTCGTACCGGCGGGGGCAGAAACCACATAATCACAAGCCGGGCGAACAGCACTACATCCGACCCCAAGAGTATTTCCGACACAGAGTCAGTTCAACTAACATTCACGCGTCCCTAGTTGTTATTCTCTGTACTACTACAAACTACTAAACCCATAATTTCATTTACAAAAGGTGAAGCATATTAAAACTCTATAAACAATCTCCAATGAGCTTACTCTATATAATCATAAACTATACAATAAATAAAGTGAAAACAAAGAGAAACACAACAGTGTATAGAAAAAACAAAAAGTCAAAGTTTACTATTAACTACAATAGATTAATAAGACGTACAACATGATAAGATCAAATATAACCTCAAGAGTAGAATAAGTAAACAAGATAAACCACAATAATGAACGCAATGTATAATAAATACAATTGTCTCAATGGTTCATTAATACTAATAGAAAAAAAACGAACAAAAAAATTACTTCATGTACATTGCGTAAATGATTACTTTACACCCATTATATGAATGGGCAAGTTGACGAGTCATTGCGCAATGTCTGTGTAACAATTGGTGCTTTAATTTACGCACAAAACAAAAAATTCTTACATCCGGATGATGGTATGACATCGCTGCTGTAAGACTGTCGTTCTGTTTTTGCGGTCGTTGTGACGTAGATAACGTCTGTCATCGTTGTCCAGTCTACCCCTGTAGTGCGAATGGGGAGGCAACCACCTGTTATCGAATGAGGGGGCTCGACTGACGCGGCGGAGGTCGGGGGTCTCGTCGTCAGAAGCAGCGGACTTGATGCGCGGGGACGACGGCCGGTGGCGTCCACGGTCTATGGTTCCGTTTTGTCTCC
>NW_011344316.1:17563-23687 GCF_000735185.1 Notothenia coriiceps
ACCGTTCGCGTACCAAAAGGTCTGACATTTACCGATCGAAGTTATTTATAACTACGAAAATAACAAGGTTTGGGTCAATTTCACGATACACGCCCCAGCCCCTTTCAAATTCTTCTCTACATTTCTCACCCGATTTATACACGACAAGAATCGGTTTCGGTTATAGAGAACCGACCATAAATTTTATGTGATTATCATTTATCCCCATTAGTGTTCCCCTCTTTTTGTGGTGCTAATGACAGTCTGAGTAAATTTAGGTATTTGTTTAGAACAATGAGCGCTTGACGTGGGGTAGTGAGAACACAACAAAAACCATTAAAGTTCTTTTAACGTTACTGTCGAAAAGTCTTTTTTTTGCAAAAGAAAATGTGTCGTCGTAATAGACCTGAGGGAGTAGGTATACTTTAATTTGAAACTTATTTGATTTATACACATGCGAAGGATCTTTTGTTTCTTGGTTATCCTCCTTCACAATCAACGATTTCCTTGCAGGACTAGTCGGGTGGTGAGTTATGTAGTTATAATAACCAGGTTCCATAACTGGTTATCACCAAATTAATACAAATCCGTTTTCCATTACTACGTTATATTTGCTCCATTCCATCTCCTATCTCATGTAAGTGTTTATTAATAAAACAGTAGTGTCCGGTTAACACTCATTCAGCTTTTATTGTTTGTTAAGTACATTGCGGTTACTGTTGTCAGATTTGGTATATTATCTTCTATTATACCTGTTGCTTTTACTTGATAATTTCCACGTTTGGTCTACATAACAGCCAGAAAGCCGAAATTACAATATCATGAACAAGAATGGCGTGGGTGTTGTACAGATTTCATCTGCTTTTATCGTGGTTCCGTCGACATCCAAGGAGTATTAACTTCGTGTAATACACGCTCCTATCCCTATACCGCCTTTGAAGTTAGAAATACTATGAACAACGTACACATTTTTTATTACTTTAGTGTCACCTTTTTTAGACAGGGTTGAGATCTTTAGTTAGGTATCGCTCGATTAATCTTGTATTAGTTGCACCAGGTAAGTAACGTTTCACGGAACGGTGTTTGACCGGTAAAGGTAAGATTGTTTATGTGTATTTTGTTTCTGACGATTAGTTATACTTCATTGTTACAACCACTCCCTCTAATAATATTCTTATATGGTCACCATTGGTTGTAATTCAAACTTGTTTTACCAGAAATAAACGGAGTTCATATCCAGTATCACTTTAAAGTTGGCTAATTACAATACGTACCAAGTTTTGTAGATACCGAATCGTGTGTTAGTGTAGCTTCACGCCCTGCTCTACGAAGCTTACATGCGTCATTGTGAGTGCTGGCATTCATCTCGGCGATATTCATAGTCCAATGGGAATAAAAAAAGACAAGCGAGACAATAACAACTCATTCTTAATCTAACGCATGTTAAAATTAAATGTATATTTTTGTTTCTTTCTTACTATTTCCAGACAAACAAACATTCAAGCCTTAGTTGTATTAAACAACTAGATAAACAAGTTGATATGAGTAATTTATAACTGCCAAGTTTGTTTTACAACTTCCCAACAACACAATTCAAAAGTGAACGCAACTCTAAATTGTTCGCAGGAAGTAATGTTAGGAGTGTTACCTTACATATTTGACATTATATAAAAAATATTAATTAAAATGAATAATTTGAAGTTAGTATGAATGAAATGCTTCCAGTGGAGACTGACACATGGAGCTGAAAACCACATTATCCAACAGTGCCACATAATTAGTTTTGTGATCTAGTAGCATTAACATAATGCCTGCCAGAGAGTCTGCAATGTGTTAGTTTTCAGCCTGATCACTTCAGCTGTATGCGCTCTCATCAAAAATTAAGGTTGCACATCTTGGAGAAAAGCAGCTTTTTGTTGTGATACATTCAAAATAGCAAAGTGGCACATTGCCGCCGTGTTTAATGGGATTACTCCCTCACAAATATGCATAAATAGGCATGAATCCCTTAACGAGTGGGATATGGTTGATTTTCCCCATTGTCGTGTCCTCTAAAATAACATATTGTAGGGAAAACTGGATGTAGATGATTCAGTAAAATGTTAGCAATGCACCACTGAAAATGTGACCTCCATAAAACAGCCAACAGACAAACAGCTCGTCTCGTTAAATGGGCTGGGGATTTCTCTGAGTGCAAAATAAAGACCATTTTCCATTTGGCTCAAAGGATCCCTCAAACTTAATGTGGTTACCACTGGTATATTCTATTCATCTTAATCTCCCTCACAAACATTGTATATATCATATTGAAATTAGCAGTATTACGTTGTATTGTTTTGTAGAATGGAAATGCAGTTTGTGCAAGGCACTTTGCAATGAATGACCAAGGTGATAATGTTCGAATAGATGCATTATGGATTGATTTCTAGAGTTGTTTCTTCAAAAGATATTTGAAATCATGTAAATAATACACATGATTTTTGTAGTTTCAGTTCCTTTAGTTGCCTTTACACAATCTATTATGCTTTTAAAAATTGATGGTTATATACACTCTCTGCTTTCTACATTTGTATTTAAAGTGTTCATTTGCCAAAAGCAAGAAAAACAATCAACAAAGTTAAAAAGGAATCTTACTGAAATCATCCACATTTCTATGGAAGTAATGCTGGCAACGTTAATCATGTTTTTAAATTAAAATCCTATCAGCTCTAGTTCTTGATCATGAGTGTTTAATGCATGTCCTTCCAAATGAAACATCTTCCTAGACATTTTTTAAAATCCTGCAATGCGTAACATTGCAAGCAAATGACTATCTCACATGCACTACTTGTACTGTTCTCACTCAGCTATCTACTTTCACATCCTATGTCACAAAACACACACACAAAGACACTACTATTCACTCACATTAACATTTCCCGTGACACACTGTCAATCTCAGGCATACAGCATCTTTCTAGATTATTAAGCAGCTTCCTATGTCCCTATCTTTATGCATAACTCGTATGACATCATGAGAGGAACTTCATGTTATATCTCCGATACCATGTCATATGGTCAGGTGAGCTGTAAAATACTGACAATAGGATTACACACAACACAATTAACAATAGATATTTGAAACAAGATTGCGTGCACTCAATCTAGCAAAAATAAAGCTGTTTCAAATAAATGTGTCTGTGTATTTCTGATGTAAAACAAAAGCATAACCT
This sequence comes from Notothenia coriiceps, assembly GCF_000735185.1. Classification (NCBI taxonomy): domain Eukaryota; kingdom Metazoa; phylum Chordata; class Actinopteri; order Perciformes; family Nototheniidae; genus Notothenia; species Notothenia coriiceps. The sequence continues at coordinate 20,755 of NW_011344316.1, forward strand.
TTGGCATGTGTGTTTGTTTGTGGGGGCTTGTAGCCCTCATTGTTGTATAAAATACATCTGCTACTGATCTGCTTCTCTACTTTCTGCACAAGATTTGGGCATTTCTGAGCTGCAGTGGCTTACAGCTGCTTCATGTTGTGTTTGCAGTTCTAGTTTGGTCATGAATCGTACTCTCTCACACACTACCATACACTCTCACAGTACATGCAAAATATTACTCTGACAAACTCTAGCATTAATGAAATCATATAAACACACACAACAATATTAAGAAAAACACCCCTCAACCGTGTATAGTATGGAAAAACAGAAGTGGGTATGAGAACATACTATTATGAAGAAAGTGATTCATTACCATGAGGGACCTAGCCAGTTCACATTAAATGATACAAAATGATGGCAACATTGATGCTGCTCTTACAGGGAAATGGAAAAAAGGATCTTTAAAAGTCACGTAGGTTGGTTTAAGTGCTCATCTTGATGAAAGTGTTCCCAGCAGGCTTTCAGGAGTCTGCAAGCATATAAGCAATCTTGTCCTAATAGAGTCCTTGTTGCGCTCTCTCGAAATAACAAAAGTAACTAGTAGCATGTTCACGTTAAGTCTAACATACCACAACACAACTTTTAGCTCTCACATGTATATCGTCTTTACATTTAGTACATTACATTAGTACCATTGTTTATTCAAAATATATATTTGAAATCATGTAAATAATACACATGATTTTTGTAGTTTCAGTTCATTTAGTTGCCTTTACACAATCTATTATGCTTTTTAAGAGTTATGGTTGTATACACTCTCTACTTTCTACATTTGTATTTAAAGTGTTAATTTGCCAAAAGCAAGAAAAACAATCATTCAACAAAGTTAAAAAGGAATCTTACTGAAATTATCTACATTTCTATGGAAGTAATGCATGCAACGTTAATCATGTTTTAAATTCAAATCCTATCAGCTCTAGTGGTTGATCATGAGTGTTTAATTCATGTCCTTCCAAATGAAACATCTTCCTAGACATCTTTAAAATATTTTAAAAAGAGGAACTTCATGTTATATCTCCGATACCATGTCATATATAATATGAAGTTCAAGATGTTTCTGTTTCTTCTTCAATGCCATATTGGAAATAATGGTGTATGTTAAAAGGACAGAGATATATGTGGCATTTTGTAGCTTGAACATTGAAGTGAGTAAGAGTCTCATTGTAGGCTACATGTAAGTAGGGTATGTGGGAGTGTCTCTGAGAGATTATGATTGTGTGTGCGTGTGCATGTGCGTGTGCGTGTGCGTGTGTGTGTGTGTGACCAAATGAGCCTCACTGTGAATATGCATATGTGCAGACCAGCACATGCCACACACACTAACACACTACCCTCTAACCCAATCTGCTCCCAGTGAGTAAGTCTTTGCAGCTCGCAGGCTGTTCGCTACCCTCCTCAAGTGTAAAAGTTCAGACGGACCATATGGGAAAAATCTTGACTGCTTACTCCACCTGCTGTTCTGAACAGTAGAGCTATAGGTTTCAATAGATTCACAAGATGAATATAAAACCCCTCACACAAAATCAAACGATACACAGTGAACTTGTGACATACAGAACAAGAGTTCAAAATGGTCACAACATCAGCTTATTTATCAGCCTGTTAGTCATCCACAGCAACAGCCTCAACTTGTCAAAGGTTAGTCAGACAGCCAGCCTACTCTACATGTGGGTGTGTAACAGAGACAAAAAGACGTTTGATGTTTTAATGGCTAGCCTTCAGTCTCAGCTCGAGCATTATGATCCCGTACTATTGCAACAGATTGTTGTTGTGACAGTGTTTTCACAATCTAATATATCCGACCTTATTAACACATGGACATGCTTGTCAACCTTTGCAAGACACAAAAACAGAAATGAATGCATCTCGAACTCAATTGCCCTTTATTCCATTTTCCTCAAGTAGTTAGACATCGTGACTTAGAAAAACGTGATTTTAAATGTCACCCTTAAACTGAAGTACAGCCAACTACAATTGCAGTCACCAAAAATCTAAGTCAATCGTTTAACAAAGAGCTAATGTACTTACAGGATTCTTGCTATTTGCAGTTTCCTTTCAATTCTTTTTGTGATGCCACATTCAGGACATTCAGTGTCCTTTTTTAAACAGAAGACCGTTGCTAGAAGCTGCAGCTAGACTGCAGAAGTATTTGTTTTTTTGTTTTTGAGGATGGAACAATTTCACACACAGATATAGGGAGGCTAGACCTATACAGTTGATGTATTAGGTTTATAATTGAATGTCAAGACGAAGAAGAAGAAGATGGCTGAACTGTTCAGTTTAAATCCTGTGGAGATGGAGGTTATAAATCTCCAAAATCATGTTCAGCTTAAGTCTCAGCAAAACTCACATCATTTCTGGAGCCTTGTAGACCCAGAAAACTATAAGAACATTCACCAAGCAGCACTGAAAATGTCTGCTTTATTTGGCTCTACATACGCACGCGAATTGTAATAAATGTTAATCGTGATAGTCAACTTAATTCGATGAAAACTGTGTGACACTTTACGTTATGGGTTTCTACTAGTTTTTAGGATTGAGTGTAGTTCCAGGTTCTTTTGCTTGTTAAGGTAATAATAATAAACCGAGTGTATTTTGCATGTCCTTGACCTGTTAGGTTGTATTTAAGGTTCTTTTTTTTCTCTTAAAAAGTGAGAATAATACCGGTGATAATAATGTAGTGGAATTAGTGGTGGAATGTTCGTGATCCGTGTACACCATTTTTTACGTAAGTGCAGAAAAATTTTCATAACATGTGAGGGTGGTGTACTAGGTGGTATCTCACATACGACCTGGGTGAATCGCAAGTGAGGATTATCCTTTTAAATTGTCTAAGTAGTCATTCAGAAAAGCATAATCTAAAGTAGCTGGTAAGTACAGTCTTTTTCGAC
>NW_011344316.1:23709-30904 GCF_000735185.1 Notothenia coriiceps
TGCGGGGGCTATGCACGCACATGTGTTTGAATGAAAAACATCAGACTTGTCGGATGGAACACGTGCCTTAGGACATATTCTATTTGAGTCATGGATGCTACTTTTTTGGTTATTTTATTATTCATATATGCTTATTTCTGGTATTAAATGAGAAAGCCAGGCTGTGTCAAAACCATGGTCAAAACATATGTTTTGTGCAGTGTTTTTTTACTGGTAACTGCACTGAATATAAACAATATATCTCCTAACATAGGTTTTTTTAAATGCTGACTTTTCCTATTGATCTGGCAACCTTCAAATGATGAAGATGAATGAAGGAGAAATTCATCCAGCAGAGGCATAAGATGTTTCTTTAGGTTTGATTGAATTGTAAAGCTACTGCAAACATATTGTTGTTGGTCCAGAGCAAAGTTAGGGTGCACTAAAAAACACCATCATGCTGAGTGAAAATGACAACAAACCCGCAATATCAATACAATATCACAAACACTGCACAATGAAATGCAACTCAATTCAGTGGTGCTGTAGAAAGCTTAGTGTTGAATTCACAGCGAGACAGTTACAAAACAGGTTTGACTGTTTAATGATATTTTTCAGACACTAAACTCAGCTCTATTGAAAGCTCTCCCCAAGTTTCACTCTTTTAGTCAGTGTTTACAATGAGTAGAGAATCAATTCAGGATGGGAGAGTAGAAGGTCCATTTTACATAATTATGCAACCCAATTTCAAACTGGGACAGTCTAAAAAAAAAGAAATGTTGCAGATCTACTATACTGGATTGAATGAGGTGTAACGAGACATTGCCCTACCCATGTATTTTTCTTTATTATAATTGAAGTTAGCAATACATATCAGAAGAATCCTAGGCTCTGCAAACACAGATCACACAGAGAAAGTGCTTAAGATCAGCACTAGTTCTTTATTGTTATGATATGTTGTCCAGTAATGCATGTGCATGGCAAGGACAGGTACGAAAGAGAACCAGAATATTGAACTCATGTAAAAGCAAGAAGTATTTGCGTAAAACTGTACTTGGATAAACATTTGAAAACAGGATAGTTAGAACTATTTGTATACATCCCTCAGTCACATTTATCTTTTTAAAAAGGAAGGGAGAGAGGTAGGAAGGATGCACTAATGAAACACCATTAGCAAAAAAAGTCCATGTACCCAGATCGACTTGTTAATTTATTTTCTGTGCCAGCACTTTGCGGCCTGTTTGTACAATTAGGCCTCAGTATTATGTAACCACTTCTTAAGTGTAACATTAGAATAATTAACCAGAAAAAATACAAAACTCTGTAAGCATTGGGTTGAGAGGTCATGTGTTTTGAGCATGCACAGTCTGTCCTGAAGTGGTGAAGGAGAAATAATAAACGGAGGCGCTGTCTGTGACGCTCCAAAAAGTAATAAAGTTCCTGAGTTCTTGTTACGGCCCGTCCACACACTACAGCTTCGACAGCTTCAAAAACGGTTTCCAACGCCACGTTGCCTCGCTTTTCGCCGAACTGAATTGTGGGTAGCAGAGCGGAGCTTTCCTGGTTATGGCTAGAAAGGATCCGTCTAGTGTAAATATGACGTCACGTTCTCGTTGTAACTCTCGTTGTAATCGGAGCGGCTCGGAAACACATCTACAGCAGTAACATGATGCAACATACACATTAATGCAGCAGCAATATTAATAGAGAAACATTAGACATAATAGTAAAACACTGCAAGGGAACATTTTATTGCACCAGGAGCTATCTTGGGACTTTTACTGCGACAACGTTGTCTTGCCTGTGAATACAAAATAAACCATAGTGTTGGTGATCTACAGTGTTGTCATTCTTCTTTGAACACCAGCAAGATCGCTAACACCCTATTTCAACAATCACACTCCCTGTAATTGAAATAATTAATAGATAGTGTAGCTTCTCATCATCAGTTGCTGCGGCCCACTGATGTTAACGATCGTAACTGAAAGGCTGCCTGCCAAACGTAAACATTCAGCCATGTGACATTCAGCCAAACTCTCGCGAGAGTTTTACACAAGACGGATCCTTTCTAGCCATAACCAGCTTTCCTGGCGTTTCAGGCTGCAAAAGTTGAACAATGTTCAACTTCTGAAGCCGGAGACGCCGGAGTAACCAGCGTCAGCCAATCAAATCCCGTTTATGCAAATCTGACAGTTCAAGCGCTCGCCAATCAAACCGCGTGCAAGCTGGGAGAGCCAGTTCATTTCCTCATATTCCAGACGAGAAATTACGGTATCAAATCAACCGGTTCTTTACGACCAGAACTATTTACTGGGATACAAACCGGAGAAACCAGGCATGGAGGGAGGTGGCAGAGACAGTGGGTGAAACTGGTAGGTTTTCGCCTGTTTGGGGAGTTTATATATATACATATATACATATATATATTGCTTGCATAAAATCCCTGGGGTTTTTTGCTTTGTATGACGGGGGCGGGACATTCATGTGATTGGTTGGTGATCGCGGTGCTCGAATAAAATCCCCAAGCTTCAGACACGCCCAGCTCCAAGCTTTTTTTGAAGCTATAGTGTGGACGGGCCGTTACACAGAAGTATCTTTGAAGCCTTAACACCTCGGACGTTACAACTCTGACATTTAAACAAAAAACCCTACAATAAATAATGTGTATGGACACCCCAGCGGGTGTAACAAAAACAACAACAGCGATTAGTAAAATACAGTCAGTTCTAAGCCTACAGATAGGCTAAACTAAACCAAACTTGAATGCAGCTGCACTCTCAAACACACACTCTCAAAACGGTTTCAACTAATTGGGAAACACATCACAGGACACTGAGGTTGTTAGCTTCCTCATGTGGGGAGGGTTTCATGAGTTTGTTTTTGTACTCACCTGCACATCTTCTGGGAATCTAGAAAAGTTATCCTCAATCTTCTCTGTAAGAGTTTAACTTCTCTGCTCGTTCATGCAGACACTGGCCTACTGAGGAAGTATCGTCACAAATAGCCTCATGTTAGCATGTAGCATGGGAGCTGAACATGAAGGCTACCTGAGGAGGTCGTGGGTCTGTTTGATTTACGTCACCTAGCATGCTGAGCGGGTGTGGTACATTCAATTGGGGATTCATTAGGGTTAAGGCAACTTTAACAACGACATATTAATGCCATTGCATTGGTGTTAATTATGTGTAAAGTGACCGCACAAGTGAGAACACTCTGCCCCGCCTTTCACCCCTCCAGACACTGCCAGTGAATTTATTAAACATCCAACATGAATCATTTCCGAAGGGCCAGCTGAGTGCAGTGCCAACAGCAGCAGGCGGTTCTCTGCTGCAGCTGCTTTCTTTTTGTTTCTTCCTCACCAGTTTTGGGATGGTTACTTTCTAAATAAAACAAGTAAAATACATATTTTCAATTACTCAAGTAAGTCCATACATTGCATCACTTTTTTATGACTTGACTGGGCAATAAAGCAAACAAAAAACTCCTAAGAACATGAACCAAGTCCTGTTTACCTCATAACATTAATCAATACTGATTAGGCTACTATCAAAAATCTTTGATCTAAAGTAAATACAAATAAAGTAATCTGCCTCATAAGATGTCATCAAAGAACACTTTTTTTTCTTTTGCTATCATATTATTTGATGTCAATTTGTCTAAGAGTTCTAATTTTTGTTTATTTAGAAAATTATTCTTGTTATTCTTATTAAAAACTTGGGATGATTTTGCTTGATTAACACATATTGGTTGGGATTGTGTGGCTGCAATAGCTGCAGAGATAGTGGCAAATCTGATACCAAAAAGAGATAGCTTGCTTTGCTATTGAATATAATGTTATACCATTTTGAGGGTATAATAACACTTGATGGTCCGTTATTTTTCCGTTTGTCTGGCCAGCATACAGATTGATAGTTCCTGCCGCCTGAGCGAGAAAGGATTCAGACATGATTTTCCAGATGACAAAGGAGAGACCATGAAGAGCAAAGCCCGACAGAAACAATTGTGAAAGACAGGCCAGTGTAAAAGAGAAATAGTTAAGCAACAAGAAATTGCTTTCAGTAGAAGGTAGAATGAAACAGACTCATATTATGCTGACATAAACCTGGCTTTGAGAAAAGAGCCAAATCAAAAGGAGAGAGATTCAGGGAGGGAGGGAGGGAGAGTAACCGGGCGCGAGCGGAAGTGGTGGGCGAGTCAGACAATATGTGGAGTTTGTGCAAGCAATACTGATAGAAAAGCGGTGATAAGAGTAATGGAAAGCTGCTGCAGAGGAGGAGGGAGCGCCATGCAGAGAGAGAAAGCCATGTAGTTGGCGTTGATGAGAATTTGCTGTCGGGGGATCAAAACAAAGAGCTCAGCAAGGACAAGAGAGCAGCACACTGGCAGAGAAGCCCCTATGTAACATATTCATTAGCCTATGCATCGACATCCATTTAATAAATACAAGTCGGGAAGGCAGTGTAATGTCTCTGAACTCACCCAAGGGTGATGAATACAAAATAAAGAATACACTACTGTTTTGATATTGACATAATGTGTGATTTGAGGCAATATTTATGATAGTGTCACTGTGTACAGATAACACCTGTGTCTACCTCCATGGTTAGCGGTCATTGAGTTTGACAGTGTACAATTAATCAAATGTTTAACACATCTGTGATGGACAAACTGAGAATAATCACACAGCTCTGCATTTCCCAGCTCTACACAGCGTGTTAGCATATTATATTTAATGGCCCATGATATTACTTGCACCATAATCAGCCTCATTGTTAGGTGCATGAAATGGCAGACAGGCTAAAGTTTGCGGCTAGCTGGTGAAAACAGCGGAGCATTGAGTAACTCAAGAGCCAGTTACTCAAAAGGTGAATTAATAATGCACTTACAGTATGTAAACGTGATTCCAAATAATTGTTAATGAGCTCCATGTCTCCTGAATGTGTAAATATGCAACTGTTTTATAACACATTTTTAATATGTCAAGGTTATACTAAAGACATTACACATTGTAACTTTTAAGTGTTTAAAGTTTAAAGTAAACTATAAATCAACTAAACATCCAAACTGTACATCAAGGTACATTTTCAGTACAAAAGCAAGAACACATTGACATTTTATCCTGACTTTATATTTACAATGTTGTTCAACTTCTTTGAAACACAGACTTTAACTTTTCAAATACAACTAATCAAAAGCTGGAGTGTGAGGAATTGCGTTAATAACACTGACCTGATTAACAAAAGACAATAAACTAGGCTTTCCCTTTATCTTTTTACTAAATACTGTAACAGTCTGAATGAATGATAAACTAAGTAGGCCTATGTGGGATGGGACATGTGACACATGTTCTACTAGCTCCCAATAACACATTCAGCGTTCTCCCTGCAAGCATTTTTAAAAGTGTGCAAAGAAAAATGTTGGTGTTCAATACCCAACAGCAAGTCCAATACCTACTGTATTGTGACAAAGTATTGACCTTTACTGGGCAAGCTACAGAATCAAGCTTGTTGTATCCCTCTGGTCTATTGACTTACAGTACTTACTCATGTGAAAGGGTAATAACTGCTGTTAGAATCCAGTGGTCTTGTAAATGCCTGTCTCCCTATAATATCAGCATTTCAGTATATTACTCAATCAGAAGCAGACCAGAGAGATTGCAGCTCTAGGTTTAACCAATGAAATAACCCGCCTATACAGTATGTCATTGAAAACCACATGTAAATTGCTCTCAAGGCTAAAAGTGTTGGATAACGGACATGCATTATGTTGGTGGTGGTGTAGCATACTTTTTCGAGTATCTTTGAAGATGGAAGACATACCGTATGGTGCTGTAATCTCAGAGATACAGACAGCTCGAATATCTTCCCTGTAGTCTCTCTGATGTTTCTTTCTAGAAACTACTGTCCTAAAGTTTTTGGAGCCCAGTTGATCCAAAATTCTGCTTAAGAGTAAGCAACTGCAGAGATCCAAGAAACAGTTACGCAAATGTCAAATAAAATGATGCACCGTAGAGCATCTTACATCAGAGCTTTGAATAATCTCTTGCTAGTATTCATGTCTTGTTTTCCTCTAAAGATCTTTTGCTGACTACAGGGCCTTTTTCTTCTGAACTGTTCCTATTGGCCGGTCCCATTTCTGGTTCACGGATGACCCAGCAGCAAACTGAAGTCTCTATGACACTGATTTTATTTGTGTAAGCTCCAGCAAATTACAATGACACCTTTGAATTTCTCATACCCGAGTCATCACAGAAAATGTTCCGACAAAAATAATGTAATTTGGGACGCATATATTCTAAATCTGACTGATCGTTTATTTTTCTAGTTTCTAATGGGACCAAAGGGTGCTTGCACAGAAAATGTTTGTGTGTTTGCATCTAAGAATAAACTTTGCATAATTGAGGCTTTTTGACACGGTTGGATCTTGATGAGAAAAGTAATCGACTTTCAGTGCTGGTACTGCCAAAAATAGAGTTCATTTACCAAACCAGGTTTTCTGGGAGAGGGTTTTCAAATACATGACATCCAATTACCTCTCAACAGAGACCTTTTATTTAAAGTAAATAGTCTGTATATACCCCCATAATTTGGCTTTGAAAACGGATTTATTGAGCCACTTATAGAAGCACTGGTCTGACTGACATCTGTGATTTGTTTTCATTCAGCATCAAACAATCTCAGCCAAGATAGATGTAACATAATTGCTCTGAAAATTGAAATACAAAAGTGCAGGGCATAATTTGAATGCTATTTTTGCTTGATTCCCCATTTCAACATAAAACAAGAAAAAGACGGAGTGTTTGCAACAGGTAATAGCCGCAGTAAATATACATCAAACAGCGTTTATTATTTTATTTTTGGCTGTTTCTTTATGTAAGATGTAAAAGGTAATGTATTTCTGTTTTAGTGTTTTGTTTATGTTGTTTCTACTGTATGATGCTTGTTATTCAAATCAAACATGTATGCCTAAATGGAGCAAAAATTCATATTGACTGCAGATAAAACCACATTGACAAGTAATTAATACCTTCATAAAGTTGGTTCAGTATTAAGTGAATCCTTTTAGCTCTGTTTTGGTCTACACCAACTTCTGAGGCCATATCTGGTTATTAGCCACTAGAAGCTTCACCTTGTGTCAAGGGGTGAACTCAGAGGCATGAACTCAAATGCACAACTCAGACTCAGACTCAGGTGGTATTCAAAAATAAAGACATTAC
>NW_011344316.1:30928-31161 GCF_000735185.1 Notothenia coriiceps
AGTAGGCCTACGTAGTTTATCAATATTAATAAATCCCTTTAGCTACTATAGCATATGGGCCTACATGATGCTTTTGTGTTATAATTGTCAAGGGTGAACTTAGTGGCATGAACTCAAATGCACAACTCAGACTCAGACTCAGGTGGTATTCAAAAATAAAGACTTTACTGGATTTAGCACAGTAACAAAACAAGGAAACACAAAATCACTCTTTCGAGGAAAAACTATCAGCA
>NW_011344316.1:31172-40387 GCF_000735185.1 Notothenia coriiceps
AATGATAATGAACTGGCACTGGACAGGTGGGGACTAAAACAATATATACACAAGGTGAGGAACACAGGTGGAAACAATCAGGGCGGGGTAAACAATCACGAACACAGGAGACACATAGGGGCGGGGAGCATGGAGTCCTGAAACGAGAGGGATAATTACTTTTCACAATAAGACAGAGGGCACAGAACAAAGGGACATGACAAAACTAATATAAAGAATACACTTTTATAATACGTTTCCGAGACATGACACCTTGTTCATGAGCTAGTCACTAACTTTGTCTTCCATTTGAGTGAATCAAGATTGATTAAAGCGTTGATATTCAAAAGTAAAGTTGTTGGTTGTGTATTCACACTTACAAACATGCTTAAACCTGTTAAGCCCCAAGCCTGTTTTTCAGGTCTCAGGCTCGAAAATGACATTCCCAGAACAAATGAACATATCTTCACTTCTAAAAGGGATAAATTAATAATCTTTTTTCTCAAAGCAATGATAAACCTGTGAGTTGGATGTAGAAGAGTCAGGTTCAATATAGAATTTTTTATTTAAAGTAAATTCAGATTGAACATAGTAAAAAAAATTAAATTATAGTGTCCATCCAAAAAAAACACATTACTTATAGTGAAAACCACCCTTGAATGATGGGATAGTAGACTAAAAGCTTTAAGAATCCAAACTATAACATATAATAAGTACCAAAACAAGTGACATTTGACCTTTTTAGAGAGGTTTAGCACTTTTGGGGTCATTTGATTGGATTCTCTGGCCCCCCTCGGTTGATTTTGATGATTGACACCTCTTTTGAGCCGTTAGAGCCAACAGAATAGAGGGGAAGTTCCTAAAATCCATCTAAACATTACCAATAGGCGCTTTCACGCCAAGTACTTTGCCGTATATAGTTCATGAGAACTTAGTTCATCAGATCGCGTTCACACCGGAATAAGTCCCTGAGGGAGGATTAGGCAAATGAAGCCGCTGACGTCACTTCTTCTTCTTCTGCTTTGGGTTTACTGGCAGGCCGTAAACAACTTGATGGCGTATACTGCCACCCGAAGTCCCCGGCCGGAAGTCCCCGGAGTTCCGAGTAAATCGCCAGAACGCCGACATCTCCTCATCACTCCACCGCTCCCACGTTTTATTTTGTGTTGCCATATGTGAAGCTGACAATTGAGCGGCCCGACCAAGCAAGGAGGCAGAGGCAGAACGTCCAAAATACAACCCAGTGTGGGCATTTATTACATCATCTGAGACTGCCAAGGCACACCAATCCTGCTGCTGCTGTGAGCACAGTCACCAGCCACAATGATCTCACACACCCTTCCTCAAACAGAAAAACCCCAGAGCCTAAATGCACAACCCAATCAACCCAACAGGACAAAGGTGAGGGGGGAGCAATTAGACACAGGTGGGGGGAGGAGACAACACAGGGCACCAGGTGCACACAATCAACGACAACAGACATGGGGAAAGGGGAACACATTTCAACATAAAATACAATAAACACTACATCAATCAATAGTATAAAATTGTATACTAATGTATGCACAGTGACAAAGTTACCTTCGTCTCATTAAGTTAGTCTCTCTACGTTTGTGCGCTGGGATAATGCTAATAATGCTAATGCAAGCAAATAAAATGGCGGCTTCACAAAACGTTTTGGGAGTTTTACGGGGCGTGGTTTGCATTCCGCCCAGCCAATCAGGAATGGGAAAATGTTTCTCCTATGAAAGTACCTGCTCTCTAGCAGGGACTGAAAAGGGGGTGAAAAGGTTCTCATGAACTAAGTTCTAGTTCCGGATTTGTTGGTGTGAAAGCACATTTTCGGAACTATATCGGAACTATACTGGGAAAAGTACTCCGGTGTGAAAGTGCCTATTGGTGAATGAGCGCAGCAATCCCAAAACCGGAAGCTGGGTTGTAGCTCTCACACACTCTATGAAATCTCAGTTTTTGACAAAAATGGAATGATGGATTATCAGTAATCATTTCAAAATGACACAGACACATTGGATTAACCTTCAGCAGCTTTTTTATCGTTTCAATGCCATTGAACACAACTTTTGATCAGAAAACAGCAAAGGTAAGACGTATTTGCCGTTTTGGCTCTGTAAAGCTACGTTGTGTGTTGTCTTGTTTGTGCAGATCCGATAAGTAATAAAGTATTTCTACCGTGAGTTCTGTGCTAAGTGCATTAGCATTTTTTCGCTCAGTGCTAATTCAGAGGCTTGGTACTTTTGTTTCGTTTAGCAACATTTTGTTCATATCGTCAGTTAGCTGAGTTTCTTCCCGTTAAGTGGGTATGACACATTAATAGGTTGTTAAATGTTAAGAAGCCCTGAGACACAGTTTCGTGAAAATGTCGTGAAAGACCCCGCTGGCGGGGGCTATGGGGCTTAACAGTAAACCTTTGGCTCCTACCTGTTGTGGACATACAGGTCATATTTCTTTATGTAAATATAGAAAATGTTCCGCACGATTGAGGGGTTTGGGGCGACTTCTCTTCAGAATGAGAGGGATGCATGTCACGGGTTGTCCATCACCTGTTTTGCTTTGCACCTGGCACTCATGGTGTACCTCACAGTAAGCAGATGTCTTGAAGGAGTCGTAAGCCATCTTTCAACACATTGAGCATGCCTCCTGGCACACAGTGACTCCCTGTGATATACCTTGTGTCCTGACACAGTATATTTGAAGAGGCGCGCACACACAGAGGGCTGCAGGGATCCTGCTTCATTGGTCTTAATCCCCAAAGTTGGCAGTAATCATGTGCAATTTATCAAAACTGTGTAATGAAAGGAAAAGTAGATCTTCTGGCAAATTTCCCATTGTGCTATGGTAGAAAATCTAGTATGACTTTCTGTTTGTTTCTCTAGTGAGCTTTTAACTTGTATCTACGGAGGGGCTCCGTATGTAGCTCACCTAGAGTTGTCAGGACAAAAATATAAACAACTACCTTAAATGTGAAGTGTGTTCTTGTAAATGTAACTCGCCATAAAACATGCACTTTTAAAACAAGCCACTTTGTATTCACACATATATTCAATGTGACATTTGACTGATTGACAAAATCCCACCTGTGCAAATTATCGTTTTCATGGAAAGAAAAAATGTGGTCTTAAAGGTTTAGTTTTTTTACCTAGACATATTGATTGCATTTTTAATTGTATGTAAACACATTTTTAAAGTGTCCATTACTTTTGATTGAAAATTTCTCTCACACATGCTGTGCTTTACATCTGACAAAGCAATCCCGTACGCACACACCTCTTAGTAGCTGTTGTGGAGTTTTCAATGATATGCTGTTTTATATTTTATAGTTAAAAGCTTAAAACAGTTAATGGATTGTGCGATTATCTTTTGACTACTTTAACCAAATTCAAAAATGTAATTGTTTATAACATGTAGTTATCAAAACAAACTACTATCTTTCTGACAGCTGTGCATTTTTTGCTTCCCTGCTCCTTTATAAGCTTCTTTTAAGCTGTAATAGAGTGTGATGCCAGCAGAATAGCTCAGTGTTAGCTCCTCTGATGGTCTCCTAAGTAGCACTGAGAAGTAACAGTCTGAACAAGCTGTAACAATGTGCCAAATCAGCAGACAGTTTAATCCCTATTCAGCCATTGTTGAGACAAACATTAGCACTGCCAGCAGCCTACTGGTGATAATACCACCTCATAAAAGGAAATTAATTGTGGGAATCAGAATACAGTTAGTAAAATGAAACAACCAGAAGTCATTTTTCTATTAAATATGGATCCACCGCTACAAGTCGTATGAGTAACTTCCCTCCCACCACAAGCCCTGTGTGGGCTATACTGTATGGGCAGGCCTGAAGCACGAGGCTCTCCTGATAAAATATGGTTTCCACCTTCTGCCCCGCCAACGAAAAACTGTCACACACCCCACACAAAGATGGAGCAGCCTTGCACACTCACCACTATCACATGCTCACTCCTCTTCACTGTTTCTTTGTTTATATACAGGGAAAGAGGCCTAAAGAGTGCAAAAATGAAATTACAGTTTAACATTTATTTAATAAATATTACAGTATTTCTCTATTGCTTACACTTAATGAAACAGGGATCCACTTGGTCTTCATTATCCACTTCTTAGCACGGTCTTTGTTTGCAAATGTCTCTACTTTTTATTTTATTCGTCTCACAAATGAAAAACATTCCGAAAATATTTCTTTCATAATGTTTTTTACAGACTTCATAGAAGGGCCCTAAAGTCTAACAGTTCAAACTATTAACGCTGGAACGCTCTCCCTGCGGAGATCCGCAACATCCCCACGCTTGACGCCTTCAAAAAGGGCCCTCAAGTCTCATCTGTTTGCTAAGACTTTCGGCCCATAATTTATTTGTTGTTTTGTCTGTCTGACTGTTTGTCTGACTGCCTTTTGTTTTTGTTTGTTTGTTTTTACTCCTGTTTTTCCTTATAAAGCAACCTTGGGTCCCATTAAAGGCGCTATATAAAACTAAGCTATTATTATTATATTATTATTACCAGGGTTAACAAAAAGAAAATGTCGGTGTAAAATGTTCTTATTTGGGTCATTGGTGAAGAAGAAAGGCGGTACAAAATATGTCCAAATGTGTGCAGTAGTCCAAAGCCACACAAATACCTTCACACAAGAATGAAATGTATTTATTTGAAAGAAATTGTATTTTTTATCACAACAAATGACAGTATTTCAGTGCCTTGTAAAATCATCTTTGTAGAAAAATATACAAATCATGCTGTTATATGCCTGTCAGTCTTTATTACCCCATACTTAACTGTAACTATGCAAGTAAGTATCAACTAATGGCAAAGGTAGCATGATTCAAGGTTAAACCAGTGTTGTATTTATGTGATCATTTTACATACAAAATAAGTCACTTTTACCAGCTGATTCAGTTGATACTGTTTAGAAAATGAAACGTAGTTTGGTCAAATATGTACAGCAAATAATACAAAAATACTTTCTGCAACAATCCAATAAGAATACATTTTCAGATCAATAAAAGTTTTTTGTTGACACATTTAATGAACGCTGAGAAGTTGTTGAAAGTAATTTTGGTGAAATATAGAGCTTTAATCTAGTTTTCACTCACTTCCCTTTTGTTATTTAGAAGACCTTGATTTGATGAATCACCGCCAGACTAGTGTAGAGAGATTTGCATCAAGGGTTGAAGGTTTAATTCTGAAAAA
Organism: Notothenia coriiceps; assembly: GCF_000735185.1. NCBI lineage: Eukaryota > Metazoa > Chordata > Actinopteri > Perciformes > Nototheniidae > Notothenia > Notothenia coriiceps. The sequence goes on from NW_011344316.1 coordinate 36,366, forward strand.
CATGGTGTGTTTTAAAATGTGTTTTGTCCACACATCTGAATACAGTACATACAGTGTGCAGGTTAAGGAAAACTCACTAACTGCGGTGAAATGTTTACTTAAAAAAAACTATTTGTCATAAGTTCAGGAGTTTTCAAAGTCTGAGACTGTTGGCTTCCCCTCAGACAAAGCTTATTTCACTTTTTTTATGGTTGTGTGCGTCTATGGGATCTTGATTATGATATTTGATCCCACCCTCAACAATTTAGCCTTTTATTCCTGTTTGACATAACTTTAAACTGCACAAAATACATACATAATGACGTCTGTGTAAGGTCATTTTTTGTTTCTGAGTCTCAAAAAGTGATAAAAACAATAATATTCCTATAAAACTGTATCCCTGAAATATCTCTTTAACCAAAACACACATTCAACCTGTGCTATTTTATCATTTTGTCATGACTAATGTAACATATAAAATGTCTGCATTAGAGTATTAGACATTATTAGATAATATTACATTAGAATATTAGTGTCTGCTTAATTACAGGCTGCAGTCACCGCTGTTAAACCTAAGGAAACGTGTAGAATCAATGCCTGAGTTGTAGTGTTATGACTAAACAGCAGAGATGTCCTTTAGTAACCTCACAGTCTGTACTTTCCTCAGGCGGTGCTGGGCGGTGTGTTCAGGGACGTCATCTCCAGCTCTCTCCTGCCGCTCTCAGGCTGATCTGGGAGGAGCAGCACTTCCGGTCGTCCTCATCCTTTGTATTCCTCTTGTGCTGCAGTCCTCCTCCCTCTCCCAATTGCACAGCGTTTTTATTGAAGAGACATCTGCACACACAGGCACATTGATACTTGTCTACCGTGCTGGTTGACGTTGGTTAAGATGGAGGTGATATCGGTGCATAGATTTACATTTCAAAGAATCCAGAGTTAACTTACGATGGGTAAAGCAGTACAATAGTTTTAATGTATTTTCAAAAATCATAAACATGGGGATGCATATGGGAATGCACTTAAGATCCTTTGCAATATTCTTATTATTAAAGCCAAAGAAACTATCAGAATAAAAGATGACATCTAACTCTTCCTCAGGAAACTGTGTGAAATCAAAGAGGTCAAAAGAGTAGGAGTCAACTTTTGAGAGAGCAGCTAAGCGGATTAACTTAGGCAGAGCAATATCATTGACAGTTTATTGAAATCAAAGGATATGAAATATGCCTTCTTTCACATCTCAATTCCAATAAATATAAACTATATGCATAAATGTTCAAATTCTTATATTCAATACACTATCCATAGGAACTTTAGAAAAATATAAAGCATGTCATACCAACGCATTTCACTCATCCATCCATGCTTGCTCATACAATAAATGCTCTGCAGGTGTGAGTAAGCTGAGGCAGTGTGCACAGGAAGTGTTGCACAATTTGACGAAACAAAAGGATAATCACTCTGTGCTGGAGCTTGAGGGGAATACATGTTTCTCCACTCTGCATGGTGAGAGCAGCATCACTGCCTGCCACACCACCCTTCAAAGACTTATGCAAAAACAACAGGGATGAACAGCACAGCAGCTTGGTGGTGCTGCAGTGTATAAATGAAACCTGGAGGAAAAGTTAAACAAAAGTTCTTCTGCTCTGACTTGTACAATCTCTCAGGTCTATTTTGCTGCTTACTAATGTGTGTCCTCCAGGCACAGTCAGGTAGGTCCTGCATCATCTCACCAACCTCAACCCCACTGACTGTCACATGTGTCAGCAGCATCTCGATGTGTTGGGAAACCACGACCAGTTCCTTGGTTTTACTAATCTGCACGTGTTTTTTTGAAGCACATGGTGCAGCTATTCACAGGGTCACGGTATCCTCCCTGCTCTGCCTTGCTGATATAAACCCAGACAGATCCATTTCATATCTGTTTTGTGTACAATTGCACAAAAAGGTGACAGTCGTGGGCAGATGAGGTGACAGTTATCTGGAGAGAAAAATAAAAAATTATATGAAATAATGAGACAGGAAGTTAGAAAGTTACAGAGAGAAAAAGAAGGAAAAGCACGAAACAAAAGTGAAATATTTTGCACAAATTAGGTTACATACTTGCTGCTGGTAGATTAATTAACTCTGTTCATATCTATACTAATATTAAAGTATGTTACAATGAAATTGTTCTAACACTCTGCGAAGTTGTGATAGTTATAAACTTCCAGTTGTATTACAGTTTAATGTGTATGATCAGACTCAAACCCCTGTCTCTGTGGAGATCATGTGTCTTAATAATACAGGTTTGCATAGCTGGAGGATTTGAAATGAGGCATCTCATCTGCTGTGTTCAGTAACGCTGAGAAGAAGTGTCCTGGTGGAGCCGTTCAAAAAAGAAACTGATGAAATTGGTCAATTTAAATTCTTAGTATATCACCACTGAACTTAAACAAACGGACCAGATTTTCTAAGTTGGTGTTTCTTAGTTGGTTTAACATAGATATTCTATTATTAAAAAGAAAAAGCATCTTCACTTTGGGATGGATGCCATAAAATGCTCTGCAAACATACTGTATATGGTCCCCAACAAATAATGACTTTTCCTCTAGAACCACTGTTTTGATAAATTGCCCTGACATATGGTTTAAACTCAAACTTTGTTTCCCCTCTAGCAACATAATCAAGTCAACTGTTACTTTACAATGTGTTACATTACAATGTGTTACATTACAGTTTGGACCTTATCTGATGCATTTGTTGTTCTCAGCTTAGTTTTCCATGCACCGACAATAATCTGGTTTTACTTTGAACTCATCAATAATGAGATGAATTGATAACTAATGTGTTCAGACTGAGAGAGGAAATTAGCGTCAATAGTTAAATGCAATAAGGCATGTGGATACACAAATGGCTTATTTTTATTGGAGATAATAACTTTGAACACGAGCAAACAAAGTAGAGCTGTATTCAGTATTAATCATTTTAAACCAATAACAGATAATAGTATCATTTGGGAATCTGAGGGAGTAACATTCTAAAGGAAATTATTTGCAGCTTGAAATGATGTGTTATTTTTTCTATTTATATTTACATCCTTATCCCAAAAAAAAAAAAAGAATAGATATTCCACTCAAGTAATACTTAGTGAAAGCTCATCCTCTGTAGATTCAAAAGGTACAAGGTTTCTGTGAATGTAAAAGCTGTTTTGTTGGGATTCATGCCAGTTACGCTGACAGCACTTCAACCATTTACAGCTGAACAATCGGCCCCCACCGCGGAGAATAAACAGAAGGGCGACCATGACAACCATGCTTCTTCGCTGCTTTTGTGGAGGAAGTTACAGCACCACGTACAGGCTCCGGCATATGTACTGCAGCTTCTCCAGCGGTTGGAGCTAAACGGAGCTGTCTCGTGTGGACAGACACTATCCGGTGAACATTGCGTGTGGACGGAAGCTTTTTTGCGATTGCATTTGCGTTAATCCTATGCGTTTAGCCGTATGCATTCTTGTTTGGCCGGGGCCTAAGAGAGACCTTTTGCATTGATTGCCTGCAGTAACATATAAAAGGGCTTCACAGAAGAAGTTCTTAGGAAAACCATCTCCTTCACAAATAACAACAGTTAGAAATCCCCCAGTATGTCATCAAGAATCCTTTATCATGCAGTTCAAAGAGAAAGATAAGGGGGAAAGCTTGAGGCCATTATCTTAAATGTCCCATGTCATGCTTTTCCGGTTATTAACCGTCCCCTTGTGTGTTATGTAGCTTTTTCTGCATGTAAACGGTCTGCAGAGTCACAAACCCTCAAAGTACACCCTGTAGCGAGTACAACTCTAACACGGGAAATTCCTGTCTATGCTGCCCCAGAACGCCTCGTTGGAGATTTATCTTTTTCCATTGTTTTCTTCTTATAGTGTAGTAAGTACAGTGACGTGTTGGGTATAGTGACGTAACATCTCCGCGGATCCTCACACACACACACACCACACACACACACACACACACACACACACACACACACACACACACACACACACACACACACACACACAAACACTCTCT
>NW_011344316.1:40421-48875 GCF_000735185.1 Notothenia coriiceps
GAAGCATTTGGCGCAAAGTGTAGGAAAAGTGGATTTGAATGCATCTCCCATTGACTTCAATGTTAAAAAAGAGTTTAAAAAGCTGAATATTTCAAAAGGTATTAAATATTTTGAAAAATTTGAAAGTTTCCCATCAATTGCTGAAAAGGCTGAATAGTTTAATATTTGAATGGTTTCTGTAGCTGAAAGTAAGCTGAAGTTATGGAGAGCTAAAGTATTGGCTGATTTAAAGGCTCTTCCCATTGACTTCAATGTTAAAAAAAGAGTTTAGAAAGCTGAATATTTCAAAAAGTATAAAATATAAAAAACAGCATTCGCACTAATAAGCGGAAGAATAAAGAATTGAAGTACTATAGTGGAATGCTGTAAACAGCATTTGCACTAAATATGTTTATTTTTACTGTTGGGTCACTCATTACTGGATCAGATGCTGCATGAGACAGATACTGACGCTGTCATTAGAGAGCTAGGAAAAAGAGAGGCTCCGTGTATTTTATTATTATATTATATAGAGTCGTTATTCATTTGTTTTAAAGCTCAATAAATAGCAAAGAAGACCTTTGACTGGCACTTTTATAATTTTGTCCGGAAGATTAAAACTTTAATAAACGTTGACTGGCGAAAAACTCTGCCCGGTTCCCTCGGCTCCCACCGCGGAGAATAAACAGAAGGGCAACCATGACAACCATGCTTCTTCGCTGCTTTTGTGGAGGAAGTTACAGCGCCACGTACAGGCTCCTGCATATGTACTGCAGCTTCTCCAGCGGTTGGAGTTAAACGGAGCTGCCTCGTGTGGACAGACACTATCCGGTGAACATTGCGTGTGGACGGAAGCTTTTTTGCGATTGCATTTGCGTTAATCCTATGCGTTTAGCGTATGCGTCCTCGTGTGGCCGGGGCCTCAGACTATTTTTAAAAAGTGATTTTTACATTGCACAACAATGAACTCAAAGTGTGATTGTTATAGCTGGCGCGCTAACCAATCAGAACAGACTGGGCTCTGGTTTCAGACAGAGGGTGAAAAGAGGAGCTGTAGCACAGGCAGTATGAGAACAATAAAGATCTTTTTGAACCTTAATAAGAAGGAAAATCATACTCTGTGAGAAATAGGAATAAAGTGAAATAACTGCCAGCATTCATCTATGCAGCTAGCTTCGTTATAAATAATTATATAATCTGCATTCTGTAAAGTGTTTATTTTAAAATGCAATCTAGAAATTCACTTCTGGTTAAATGGACAAAATGACTTGGGATCAAATGTATACACAAACCACATACTCATCACTATCATTACCTTCTCTGTGATGACACACACACTCACCAGAAGACAAAAGAGATGTTTAAAAAGCCAGTTATTGACTTAATTATGTTCATCCTCACACACCAGAAAGGACACAATCAATATTGCACAGAAACCATTTCTATCTTCCTCTTTTGTCCCCATTTTCTTTTTCCATCATTCAAAAATAAACCTCAGGACATTTGTGCAACTGCTTCTGACACCTTCAATCATTTGCACCTCCTCGCCTACAACTGTCAGTATTTCTTATTATACACGCTCACACACACTCTCTTCACAGATTCCCACTTCCTGCCGTCAGTCACGCAGATTGCAGTATGAGTGCTTGTTGCTCTGCAGCAGCATCTCTCTTCTGCCAGCTATTAGCTCTGTCTGAGGCACGTGAGAAGAATGAACAGCGTTTAGCACTTACTACGTCTTTTGAGGGCTTTTTTTTATATTGGCATCCATAAAGGCGTGTCCGAGAATAACCAGAGCAGAAGAGCTTCTGTTTCAAACACACGCTGTACCTTCAATTATATATATTTTTTCTCCAAGCTGCGTGTTTCAATGTTTTCTTTATTTCATACAGTATGTGGCTGCACATGCCCTTAAAGGTCCCATGTCATGCTAGTGGAGCCTCGCAGATGGGGGTGCTGCAGCCCCCTCAATTTGTACGTGGTTGACGTGGCGGAGCCCGGGCGATGCTGCAGAGACACACGTTCACTAAGCCGATAAACTATATTCAGTCACAGAGATCTGCTATTTTAAAGTAAAGTCAACACATATCGACCCTAAATATTGTTTATATTAAGAACGAGAAAAGTTTAACATGTGCGAGGGTGATGACGTCAGAGCATCGCCCTACAGTATGTGCCCCGGACAGCCCCAGCCAAATGTAACCCCTGAATACAAGCATAAACTAAAATAACTTACTTTTTATTATTATTTTGACTTACTTACTCAACATTTCTGGGCAATAATACAAAATACAGCAGGGCTTTTTTGGGCTCCTGCAAATAGTGGGACATTTTTTTCATTATGCCTCCTGAATGTTTTTGTGCATTGCAGTCTCAGAAGGTAAAGAATAAGCTTTTATGTTAACTTACATAACTCAAAAGCTTAAAATGCATCACAGAAAAGTGCAGATCAGTATAATTTTGAGAGAATATGTGTGTCTGCAAGTTCTCAGATCTTCTAGTTCCAGTTGGATGATGATATCACTGGTGTGTGTGTGTGTGTGTGTGTGTGTGTGTGTGTGTGTGTGTGTGTGTGTGTGTGTGTGTGTGTGTGTGTGTGTGTGTGTGTGTGTGTGTGTGTGTGCGTGCGCTGGGCTAATGCGAGCAAATAAAATGGCGTCTTCACAAAACCTTTCTGAGTTTTACGGGGCGTTGTTTGCAATTCGCCCAGCCAATCAGAAATTGTTAGTTTGGCCGACACACCCACGAACCATTTCCTGCCCAGGAAAGTACTACCTCGCTAACAGGGACTATCCGGAGGTGAAAAGGTTTGCGCGAACTAGGGACTAGTTCCAGATCTTTTTGGTGTGAAACCAAATCTCCCCCTTATCGGCCTAGTTCTTGGGAAAAGTACTCCGGTGTGAAAGCGCCTATTGATGGGCATTCCTCTAGCTCTCTCACCCCTCATTACTTTCTCTGCCATGCTTTTCTCTCTTGTATCTCCTCTCTTTCATCTCTACTCCCCCCTCCACAATCCTTTCCCCCCTTAATCCTCTCCAATCCATCCATGAGTCTCATTTCTCTCAGAGGAGGCTGTAATAAAACAAACGTCACAAACCTCCCAGAGATAATCCTTAATCGATTTACAAATCAGTACACCTGTTGTGTGTCTGAGTGAAGTTAACCCTTTTTGCACCCAAATATCTTGTCAGATTTATCAATAACACTAACCAAAAGAAACTAATGTCTCTAAAGGTGTATCGTTATTGCTCTTCCATCTGACGGATCATGACACTGAGTTTTAAGCAGTTCAAAGTGCTACTCCCAACATGTCCGCAACATTGCTGCATACACAACATATCAGTAGAAGGGAAAAACAGAAATACCTATTATTATTATTATTTCAAGCTAGTGCAGAGCCCGTTCGGCATGTGCTTCTCCTTCTTTGGTTTAGAACCGAGTATATGAATGCAATTTTAGTAGCAACACTACAGTGTAAGCATAATGAGGGCAAAAGCTCCAATGAATGGCCTCAGTCAATCAGTCAATCAATCAATCAATCACTTAAAATACTTTATTAATCCCTCTGGGGAACTTGGTTTTGTGACAGTTGCAGGGGGTCCTCCACAGCACAGAGACCGTCTGAATACTCAGGCTCACGGTGAAGACATGATGAAGACTCAAGCTCATGATGAAAACTCAGGGTCATGGTGAAGACTCAGGCTCATGATGAAGACTCAGGGTCATGATGAAGACTCAGGGTCATGGTGAAGACTCAGGCTCATGGTGAAGACATGATGAAGACTCAGGCTCATGGTGAAGACTCAGGGTCATGGTGAAGACATGATGAAGCTCTCATGGCAATCCTTGTCAGACCAAACAGTCTGGAAGCCACCGATAGAAACGTTGATGAAAATGTTGTTGATGGAATCCTTGTTGATGGAAACGTTGTCATCAGATACAGTATATCTATGTTTTCATAAACACCCACGCAGGAAGGCAGGTTATCCTGTGCTGATGTTTTTGTTGTGGCTGCTTCAGCAAGCCAATGTGCAACATAACATACGTATACATGTCCCCGTTTAACGTCAAGTGGATATTGGCTTTAAACTTTTTTTTGGGTCAACTTCAACGGACAGTCTAACACACACACACACAAAATACGTATAAGTATATTTAATAAATTGTTCCCCCTTTTGGGAACCAGTTTCTCGGTAATCGTCTTAACAGAGCAATGCCGGAGTGGAAAGACTTTAATTTAATTTCCTGAGAACAGAAGGGATGTGAAGGTATTTCATTAGTTCTCTGTGAATGTGTGTGGTACTTTACAGCTCATTGGCACGTACAGACGGCAGCTCCTGTGGCGCTCGGTGAACGATCCGTCCTCACTGATCCTCAGCAGAGATGCTGTCAGTAAAAACAACCGGCACAGCTTTGTTGCTTAGAGATTGAAACTGTTTGCAGAGATGCTGGCTAAACAAACATCATTACCAGAAACATTAACTCCCGATAGGCGCCGCTTACATTTCCCCCCCCCCGTTTCTCAGGCCTCATTAGCTATGCAGTGGTTTTCTCTCCTCTAATGGCCGAGGCAGGCGCAAGGCATCTTAAGGCTCAACGTTGTGATGTCCTCAGTGGGACGTCCTGCCTGGGAGGAAAGGCTTTAACTTGTCAGATAAATGTTATTCCTTTTTTATGAGTGTTTTTTGTGTCATTTTCAGTTGCTGTTTCCCCTGAAAGTCTGTGATGTATTATTGGCGCTTTCCCCCTCCCGTGTGAATTGCAGCAAGATGTGTGGCTCTCAGTGAGCGAGAGCATTTTAAAGAAGCAGGCTGCAGGGCTCACTTGGGGGTCTGGCAAAAGCAGCCCTGGACCTGAAGGAGCTTTTAGATGTTAAATGTTGAGAGCTAAAATCAAAGCATTGTCCCCAGGGATAACTATGCACCACGTTGGATGCAGTCAAAATCAAACCCATGAGTGAATGATCAAACTAAAAAAGGCTCAGAATGTTCTACACCCCGCTTCAGAGGAAAGGTTGTGCTGTACCTACTGTGCTCGCTCTCTGTTCCTTCTCAGTCTGTCCCACCTGTGCAGCCCACAAAGTCAACATAATAGTGTATCAATTGGAAGGCACTGTTGCATTCTGGGAAATCAAAGGTCACACTTTTTACACCGTGCACTTGACTAGGGAAACGAGCAGGATCAGAGATTCAGAATGTCGTCAGAGGCTTTTCCCTCACTGTCAAACACTCAAACCGCTCTGCAAATACAAACGCACGCACACACACACTGTGTGTAATGAACGGCTGAAAGCAGCTCATAGGTTAACGGGTGCCAATCTGTGTAGAGACGTGTAAAACCAACGCTCGCTCAACTAACTCCTTGTTCCTGTCTCTCTTCTTTGTGTGTTTTCAGTTCAAGGTGGAGGGCGAGTGGTGGACCTGGATCGACTACGAGCATTTCCAGGAGCTGGTCCAGGCTCAGGAGGAGAGCGGGGGGCAGCAGGGCTTCTCCGCCCTGGACTACATGGCCAAGACCCCCAGCTGGGCTCTCTTCGGCGCCACTGAGCAAGGCTTCGAACCCGTTGACACACGCTTCCATCGACGCAACAAAACCAAAGACATTTCAGGATGCTGATAGATGTGAGAGAGAGGTGGGATAAAAAGAACGAGGACTCGCCTCCATAGAAAAAAATAGGGATCTGTTTCATTATCCCAATCCTCTTTGAGTTTCAACGTTTATATACAGTAGCTGGAAAGCCTTTTCACTGACTCCACATTTTCACTTATACTCTCTCACCCTCTTTCCATTTCTCTTTCATTTAGATCTTTCATTTTATTGGCTTGAGATCCAAGATCTGCTAAAAACTGACGGTCTATTTCACTTCGTAGACATTCCCCTAACATTCACTTTTTGTGCTTCTCTCGCTTCCTATATGTACACAAATCTTTGATACATTCCTTTTTTTGAAGGGGTCATTACTATAAACGTCAATGACTTTGATCTTTTAAACTATCTGGCAGCGATTGGGAAGGTTAACACTGTTGAAGCAGATATCGTGAACGGTTTCATCATCATCATTTCTGACATTTGGTTATAATCCAGCTTCTAGTTATACAGCTCAGGACATGATTAGCATATCAGGAGGAGTTCTTCTCCTCATGTTGTCTGAGGGAGCTCTTTCCCAGACTCCTCTCCTCCTCATTAGGACTGCCCGTGTTTGTACTCCGTGGTGAGGCTCTCCAGCTGTAAGAGGAAGGCTTCAAGGCCGCGTCTCCACTGGGAGTCGGCTTTATTACCGGCTCTTTTTGAGGAATCTTTGTGGATTCTTTTTGCAGGTCCAACAATCTCAGCTTCGCTTGGTTTCCTTCCTTTTGCTTAGGTGCTTTGCAGTAAAGACAGGTGGTTCTCCCATTACGATAGGTCAACTGTGATTATTAATAGAAGAACAGTGGGCAAGGTTTTTAAGGAATCCAACGTTGTTGATAGAGATAGCATTTTGCAGTTTTTGAGCTAAATGACTGATGGATGACAGTTATGAAAAGGCATTAGTAGTTCTGATGTGATCGTGGTTAAACATACTAAATGTAATGCAATGGAGCAGTGCAGTGCAGACATATTTTTTTAGGCTGACCAGGAAGTAACCATAAAAAGGGCTCCCTCAACAAAAGTCAATGGGATTTCTCCATTGGATTTTGGAATATTGCAGAAAATAGGCCCTGTGTTAAACACACATTTCTGATACTTCACACGTTTTGTTCAGCAGGATAATCTCCACATATTAACACCACTTTTTTAAGCGTAAAACTATCGCCTGAAGTGAACAGCTAAAGCATGGCTTTGTGTCACCACGGCTAAGCTAAAGGTGGCTAATGGGGGACGTTTAGTGGGGGAAGCCTTTTCTGATATTGTAGTGAATACAGGTGTATAATTCAAGCTTATTTCTATGTCATTTTATTTGAATGTAAATTGAAATGTCAATGTTGAAGTCCGTTTTTTTATTTGTTTGGATTCAATGTAAATCCAGTTGTCAATGTTTCGTTTTGAACTGTAAGATCTCGCTGGGAGAAACAGCTGGTGTGGGGGATAAATCACTGTAATAAACACATGTGCAACAATCTGCTCTGTCATTTGTGAATGTCAGAAGCAGTACATGAACAAACGGAGCACACGTGTCCTGCTGTATGTCTTTCTACCTGTCCCTTTTTTTAGTGGCGGCACAGTGGGAAGTTGACATTTGGAGACTACAGTAATTGTGAGGAAGCTGTGTGGGCGGCACTTAGAGCCCAACACAAGAGCTCTGACTGAACGAGAGAGGAGGCAAAGGTGAGTTCAACAGAAAAACAACTCTACCCGAGCTCCAGTTGCACTCTTTAAATGTAACCTTGGTCATGGGTGAAGGTTTTTTTTTTGCAACATAGTAATATCCTGTAGTATAATACGATATACATTGAAGAGAGGGCTTGTATTTGGTGATTCTAACAATAAGATCATAACTGAGTAAAGCACATAAACTGGCTCTGCAGCTGCAAATTGTATCATCGCCATTTTTCTCTCCGATGTTTGTTTTGTCCATAAAGTAGTAGAGTGCCTCGTCCACAGGAAATGTATATACTGTAGGTTTGACCTTTGCTTTGTTTTCTGCCTCAGTCAGAGCTGTGAAGGCATGAACAACTCACATCTGCTGAAGCTGAAACTATAATGTTCACAATGATTCTGCTTATTCCTCCGATTACTTCAAGCGACATGGAATATTTACTCCAGTTTTACATTTAATGGGTTAATCTGACTAACATAATCATAGTTCTTTCAAAATACAACAAATGGATTGAAAGAAATACATTAAAATACAACATATGGTCAAGCAAAGGAATCACATTACCAAGTTTGACCCCATCTTCCTGCCGTAGTTCCAGCGTGGATATGACCTTGCGTCCACTGCATTGCAACCGGCTCAGGAGACATGTATATTACACTGACTGGAGACCAGTGGACATCAGTAAGAACCATCCCTAGCAAGTATTGGCCAAAGGGTGGTACTACACTTACATTCTACTCCGTGGTCTCATTCGGCCAAAAAATACTTTTTCCCATTGACTTACATTGGGACGATCAGGGTATAATTATTTTTTTGCTGAATAAAATATCTAGTATGAAAACAAATAGCCCTTATTCAAATCATTAGGGTCCTAAAAAGTAAAATGCGCTAAAAGCTGTATCATTATCTATTTTCCCTCTCTTTTCATTTGACTGAGCAGAGTGGGAGATCAGACGTGCAGCTTAAGGTGAACTTGAGGGCACACTCTCGCGTTGGGGCCTCGTACGGGTACTATACATCTCCAGTCACTCCATTTTAGGCTTAATGCGCCATAGAGCAACTACATCCATTTGTTTTTATACATCCATGGAAATAGCAGACAATGTCACCATTGTAGGAACATAGATTGCTCACTATATGAAAACTACCATACAGGCAGAGGCCCTGTAACCCCCCCC
>NW_011344317.1:0-6994 GCF_000735185.1 Notothenia coriiceps
TTTTAAACTTCATGTCAATAACCTGCTTAAAAAGCTGAGGGTTAGGCTAGGTTTCTTCCACAGGAACAAGTCCTGTTTCTCGCTTGAGGCCAGGAAAAGGCTAGACACTGTGACCTTTTTACCTGTGCTGGACTATGGTGATTTGATGTATATGAATGCACCTGCCAATTGCCTGGTCAAGTTAGATGCTGCGTATCACAGTGCACTAAGATTTGTGACAAACTGTAAAGCATTAACACATCACTGTACCCTGTATGCAAGGGCTGGTTTGCTTTCACTAACTGTACGGAGGCTCAGTCACTGGTACATTTTTATATACAAAGCCATGTTAGGGAAACTTCCATCTTATATCTGCTCCCTGATCTCACGGAAAATTGTAAGTGGCTACTGCCTGAGCTCGAATGTTGTGGTTTTATTAAATGTGCCAACTGCTAGGACTGTCTTAGGGAAGACAGCTTTTAGATGTGCAGCTCCTCTGTCTTGGAATAGTCTGCAAATTAAATGGAAACTGAACAATCTGGTGCCACTAAATGTTTTCAAAGCTCGGTTGGATGCTACTCAATCGGAAGCTATTGGTACCTGTTCATGTGGATAATTATGTAAATGATGCTGTATGATGTCCTTTTGTTGTTCTATTTATGTTTTTATGTTTCATGTGGAACTACTTGAGCAGGTCTCCCTTGAAAAAGAGATCAATGATCTCAATGGGATTCATCTGTATAAATAAAGGTTTGAAATGAAATGAAACAACTGGCATAACAGAAATGTGAGGACCGTGCAAACATTTCTTAAGAATTTTAGTCTGCTTGGATTCTTTTTAATTTATTTTTATCGACTGTTTTAATAAAATGGACCGATTTGGCCAAGACAGAAATTAGACCGTCATGGGACAAGTTTTTGCCTTAGTTAAAAAAAGTAACCGCCTTATCCACCGCCTGGTGATAGATTAACAACTTTTAGATCACAGTTAATCATCAAGTGGTGTTTGTAATATAAAACCAGACAAGTTGAAGAAGTGAGATGTCCCACAGGAGCCTAAATGGGTTGTTCCCTAGTTCTTATTTGCATCATGATTAAATGCTACAACTTTCAACTATAATGACAGGTTAAACTACATGTATGTTGAAGTCTCAAAAACAATGGTGTACACTTGGTTAAACTGTTTTACTCAACATTTGAACTGTGACTGCAGTAGAAATCTTAATTTAAAGTTGATCTTTCAACCTACCTGTACACCAACCTTTCTGACAGTACGTTGCATTGGGATTATTTACCAATGGGGAAAGAATAATGCAACGCAGCATTAGCTGGGGAAAGCTATGGTGAAGCATCCAAGGAAAGTTCCAGATAGGAAGTTTCAACATCAAAACATCAACACTTGTGATTCATCTGGAAACCTATGCCTATATGACAAACTAAAGCAAATTAGCACATTACCAAGTTCCACCCTAACTTTATCCAATAATTCCAGTGCAGGTTTTTCACCATGAATTCCACGGCAGCGAAATGGCAAAGAAAACAGAAGAATTGAATTAAATAACACTTTTTCTCCTCAAGTAAAATGCTAACTGTTTTGTGTTCAGAGTGTGACATACAGTAAGTGTTGATTCTGCTATAATTCAGGAAATCCCGATTCCCTGTTTGTGACTTTCAATGTTTCTGCTCTTTTTTAACTTGTTAACCACCTAAACCTCTGCCCAAAGCCTCTCATCAGTACCACCTCATAAATGGCTCTCTGACCTGGTATGAAGCTCAGAGCTTCTGCAGATTAATGTTAACCGACCTGGCCACGAGCGACAAGAACGATCTGGTCAACACTCTTGGCAGTCATGGGACATACAGCTGGATCGGGTTTCGAAGAGGAAACACTCGCAGGTGGATGTGGTCTGATGGCAGGGGCCCAGCTCACTATACCAGGTGGAACGTTGGTGAACCCAGCAGCGGCGGTGTGAGCGAACCGTGTGGAGAGATGACGGTTGGAGGAAAGTGGAATGACGTACCGCGTGGATATGGAAAAGATTTTGCGTGTTATGAAAGTAAGCAAATTGCACACAGTGTGATATTTGTAGTAGATGTTAAAGATGTGATAAAATAAGCTTTAATAAGATCTTAAACCAGAAGAGCACCCTGAGAGCTCGGACCTCCAAGAGGGCGTTTCCATAACTGAAAAATAATGGGTATATCAGCCCTGTGATTCTGATCAGATCCAAAATTGTATGTGTTTTCTCTGGTCATGCTGTAACTTCAATCAATACTTTAGCGAGAATTGTTGGGTATTTTTTGTGTAATCCTGCTGATAAATATCAAACACAAACTCCTTGGCTGAGTTAATACAAATCCAGATGTAACAACAGAAGTTATTACTTTTGTTGATGTTGTTAGCAATAGCTTACAGCAGTTTTCTTAATCCTTTCTTGTTTGACCCCTACGGGCCCTAAGGGGACATGGACACAAAAAGCGTTATTGTGCTCACAAGAAAGTTACCGGCAGGGATGGCGCACACAAGAGACCATCAGTTAATTGCAGAACCTTGTGTTCATGTGTGGAAATTACATTACAGGAATTATTTGAGTTATAATTCAAACTTGGACATCTTTTTAATGACATTTTAAAAGCATTTATTTGGTTAAAACTGCCTCGTGCCTTGCGCACAGAACAGACTACACATTCTCAATCTATATGTGATGTGGGTAGAGATGTACAATATGATCACTTGATTGACTGATTGATTGTTCACACATAGGTGCACTCCAGTGCCGAAACAAATAGCTCTTGTTTGCACGAAAAAGTTGTTGTTGTTTTTACGTCCATGTCCTTTTAGGAGCTCAGTGCTTCGTTTGCTGATGAAAAAACGTAAGTATTTTTGTGCCCTATCCCTGTATCTCTCTTTAGCCCGGGCAGATGGAACAGAGACATTTGTGTTTTACCCAGGAAGAAGAACCTGGGTGGAGAGTCAAGAGCAGTGCAGAACTAAACACACCGACATGGCCTATATAAGCAGTGCCTTGAATAATACAGCTGTTGCCAATCAAGCTAACTCATGGAACAACAATATGTGGATCGGTCTCTTCAATGATGCCTGGATGTGGTCTGATGGAGGAGAAACCTCCTTCAGGAACTGGCTGAGTGGCTCAGATTCAGGGGGAGACTGTGCTTCTGTTGCAGAGCAGGGACGCTGGGTTGGAGCCGATTGCAACAAGAAGTCCACATTTGTCTGTCATGGCGGTGAGTTACTGAAACGCTAATTAAATACATGACTCTGAGACATGCTTCCTAAGTTATTCAGGTTAGTAAGTTGAGAGAAGTTGGCTAAGAACCCATACATTTGGATTTCCCTTCACATTTAGAAGAGTTTCACAGCTAAAGAGCTATGTATGAGTTTCAGTAGCTGGTGGAGACCAAAACAGAGCAAAAAGGAGAGGGAATATTAGACTTAGTGTTATTAATATTGGAATAATGGAAATATAACTGCATTATAATCCTCATGTCTTATATTATCAACAACATAAGCATTACTTGTAGTGGTTTGGTAGCAAATTCACCACGTCATTTTATTAAGAAGAAAATGTTTCTTTACAACTTCATTCAAATTTCTGAGTGGCCAAACCAGACCTGATACTTTACGATTGTTTATGTATTATTATCTTAATTCAAAAGAACAAGCAGAACCGTTCAAAGGTATTTGTCTGCAGATAGCAATGCCTTCCTCCTATACTGCACCTAGGACAACTTTTTTTTCCATTTTTTGATTTTGGCTGCTGGATGGTATGCTTCTAGAGGTTGTTATGATTATTTCAAACTAAAACTGTAAAAAAGGGATGTTTAAAATTAAGATTTTTAATATGTGACGGGACATACATTTTTTGTTAAATAACCCACACTCCATTACTGTATTCCACTAAATCATTGCACTTTGCCTGACATTGATCACTAACATTATTCTGTGTTGTAATGCAGATCTTAAAGTAAAGAAGACTGTTATAAGAATGACGGTGCGCTCCGATCTCGACCTCACTGACTCCACAATCAGCGATGCTCTTCTGGAAAAGGTAAAAGGTTTTACAAATAACAAAAGTAAGAACAAAGGATTCTGTTATTTCTAACACTTTCTTTTACTTTCAGTTGAAAGTGAGCCTGGCACAACAGGGCATTACTGATTTCAATCTCAGCTGGCGAAGGGACAGCAGTGGACTCGCCTTTCAACGTCATAAGGTCCCTTAGGGGTGAGTTTAGCTTCCTAATCTTAAAATACATGATTGTTGTAGCCCAATGACTGACATATAAACAAACCTAGCCTCCAGTGTTTACAGAACATATAGATGTTATTTTGGATTTGTGTTATATCAAACCTTTTAGAATTAAAACGACATATACAAATAAAAAGCAGATGTTTAACCTGCAATACATCAACACTTTACCATTGGGGCCAGTATCTCAAAATAATGTGATGTGCTTTTTAACATGTGACATAAGTACATATGTGCAAAGGGAATCAGAATGATCCTTCGCGTGTTGTTTTGAAATATAATCTGCTCTTAATCATGTTTTTTTTAATGTTCTTCTCATTACAGAAACTGTTAACCAGAGGTGCCACCATTGATTTGATATGACTGTTGGGATTAAGATGTTTCAAGTTTCAAGGTTTCAAGGCTTTTATTGTGATATATGCATAGCTAATATGTGTGATTTTGGAACATTGAACAATGTAAATATATTCTGGTAGACCTCAACAATGGAATTATGATCAGTAGAAATGGTCATGTCATGGGACCTTTGGTATAAAGCCTGAGCAACCTTGGGTCATATTCGATATCATTTACCTTTACATTTTAAGATTTGCGTCTCGTTCTGAAAGCTTTCTCTTGACAGAGACAGATGTTTACCTTGTGGAGTGAGTCCGATTACAGAGTGTGTGTGCTACTTTGAAACAAATATATGTTCTATTAGGAATAGATTGAGAAAGTAGAGTACAATTATTAATACAACAGAAACAATATTTTTACTTCTTCTTTTAAATGTACTAAATGAAATGCCATGAAAAGTTTGTATTTAACTTGCTTTTTGCCATGTACCGTCAACACACTTGATTATTTAGGATGCACTCTGAGGTCAGGAATGTGTATCTGTTTACCCATTACATTCTAATACTGATTGTGAATAAAAATGAATAGATTTAAAAATAAATGCCTTTTGTTTTTTTTTGTATTTTATGTCGTTTGTTGAAACTCAATTTGTACACACTAATGCTTGCACAACATTGAGTATGTTTTAGTAACAATTCAAATGTATCCACAGACGGCCCATCTATACATTATATATTTTTGTAAGAGCCTGGAAATGTCAGGTGCATTGAATTGCATAACAATTATAAAAGCAATAGGCCACAGTCACAAATGTTAACGTTTTGAGTATTTTATTATGTTTCAAGATTACTTTAATATCCTAAAACACAGGCTTCTGCATCTACAAATGCAAATTCAATCAATTGTTTTAGAATTTGATTGGTAAGATACACAAAGCAACACTTCAGTGAAACGGAACAAACACAAACAAAAAAGAAGTGCAACCCAAGATGAAGGTTAAAGCACAGGATGCAAAAGGGCGACTCATACTCAAATGTGTTCCCTACGCTCTAATGGAAGTGCTTTGCATGAAATGACATTGAAACAGGTTAAGGTGACGTGCTTTTGTGACGTGGAACAACATTTACATTAACATTAACCTTTCAGTAGGTCGCTTGTTAGCAGACCCTTCACGCGATGTGAGCGAACAGGTACAGGCAGGGCCCTTATAGCCCTATAGTTTAAATCTACTACCCACAAATAAACATATGGACATGGTAAAAGTATTTAGGAACCTATCCATGTGATTTTAAGTGCGGGTGGACCTCAAATCCTCTAGGTGGGTCCGGGGTAACATTTTTTATTTTATTTTGGAGTGAAATGCATCAATCTGGTGCATTTTGAGGGGAACATAAGAGACTAGATCTATGGGAACACCTATATGAAACAGAACTGTATACATTTCAATAATCGTAAAATCATGGCCATAACCAATAACATACAATTTCCAATATGAAAAAACACTGAAACTTGTTTATTTTTTTGTTAATTCATAGTTTATAGTTGTGAGTGTGTCTGTGCTCCTGAATCAGCCTCTCCTTCCTTTCCTCTTTGAGGCAGCAGCAAAGACTAGTTTTAGCTCTCAACAAGTTTTAAAAGTGTATCTTACCTTTTTTCACCAAGTTAACTTTTCTTTTTTTTAATTCTCGCATATTTTACTAATCACTACCCCCTCAAATGGAAATATGTGTTTACATAAATGGTGACCAAACCGTCTGAGACCCACAGAGAACTTAGACTAAGTTAACTATCTAAACACTCAAGAGTCATTTACCTCACCTGAGCTGTAGTTATCAGTCTCTCATACCTCATTCACACCAACGCAGCTCCGGTTCAAGCTCCATGCTAGAGCTTTTCAGGTTCAGAACCGGTTCTTTGGTTTAGCTCCGGCTCTTTTCACACTGCCCAGAGTCCGACTGGTGCTGCGTCATTGCGTCATCGTTTGTGTCATGACGTAACCATTTGCGTGCCTGCTTCATAAAGCTAAACCGCGCGGAAACCCCTCACAGCTGACACCGACAACAACAACAATGGTCGATTGCGCTCCAGCTTCCTCTGTACCTCTTCGGAAGACCAGATTCCCAGTAGGTAGCTGGTCTCTTCAGTGGACCACTGCTGCTTGTTAAGTTTCTCCATCGTTGTGTACAAACTGGATAAAACGCCGGCTTCTTGTTGTTGTTCAGGAGTTGATCCCGCCCCTGCCACTGCCCCCGCCTCGACGTAAGCGTGACGTATGTGGTTCTTTTGCTCTGGCCGGAAAAAATGTTGGTGCTCGAAATGAACCGGATTCCGGAGCTAAGAGGCTGCTCCGCTGCGGTGTGAAGAGGAAAACCCGGTGCTTTTCAAGCTCCAGCTCCGAACCGGCCCTGAAA
>NW_011344318.1:0-4625 GCF_000735185.1 Notothenia coriiceps
CTGTTATTAGGGATGTCCCGATCACCTTTTTTTGCTCCCGATCCAATTCCGATCATTTGATTTTGACAATTTGCCGATACCGATTTTTCCCGATCCGATCTTTATGCAATGCATTAAGAGAAAAAAAGCATTCAAGTTGTCCCTTAAGGTTATTTTTTAATTTAAATTGGATATTCTATCCAACATGGATATAGCTTCTTTCTTTCACAGCAGCATTGGATCAGTTCAGTTGTGCAGCATTGGATCAAAACAAAATAAAGCTTATCAGTACTCGTTAGCTTACTGCTACAATTAGACACTGCGCCCACTCTGTTGCCAGATTTGAGAGAAATAAGCAACCAGGTCTATGAAAACAAGCCCCAAAGAAGCAACACATACATGATGTTCTGTCATTTGAAACCAAAACTAAGGCCTCAGGATGACTTTAAGACTTGAACATGGTCATTTTTGTTTTATAACATTGAATAAAAAAATTAAAAAAAGTATTTAAAAAAAATAATAAAAAATCCCGATCCCCGATTTTTTTCTCCCGATTCCGATCTTTTGAAAATCACGTGATCGGATCGGGACGTCTCTAACTGTTATGATTGGCTGTGAATAAGAAAATATGAAGGACAGACCATCTATTTCTATTTATTTGGAGAAAGGGACAGGTCATATCAGATTATTTTCTTCTCCCCGCTCCTTTTCGGGTACGGTGTGTTTATGGAGACATGTTTTGTAAATAATTGTTATACATTAAGTTGTGCATACCATGAACGGAACAAATGAAAATTGATACTTGAACATGGATTCATTCATTAAAGGAGGATCTAAATAATAACTCTTACGGTTTCATTTGAACCCACAAATGCTAAATTGTATTCCAATTACCATTCGACGACCTGTGTGAATATATCTTTGTTATTCTCTTAACCTTGGACTGTAACTTTCTCTTGGGTATTCCTGAAGTCCTGTGATTAAATCTATTTTAAAGTCTTGTATCATTTTTTTAGATCTCGAGGTAATTTTAAGTCAATGGCAGTGAACATAAATGTGACGTCCTGTAGATAAATCTGACCGGAGGAACTTGCAAATTGAATATTTTCCATGTTTTCTACAATTGTATTGTGTGTTGTAAATGATATTAATGTAGGAGTCTGTATATAAGGATGTTAAAAATATAAATAAAACAACTTGGAATTTGCATCTCTTCTTCAATCATTCCTTTCTTTCTTGACTTTCATTTAACCTGTTTAGCAATTCTAAAAAACCCAAATAAACAAAAAAACAACCTGTTGGATGAGTATCTCAACCTCAGAGCACATTACAACAACTGTGAACACACACACACACACACACACACACACACACACACACACACACACACACACACACACACACACACACACACACACACACACACACACACACACACACATACCATGTATACATCACTTCAGGGGACATTACATTGACTTACATGCATTTCCTGGAGACTAATCCTAACCTTAACCATAACCAAGTCTTCACCCTAAAATTAATGAAACTATTTACTAATATATGTTTGGACTGAAAGTGATATTGCATCATACCTGTTCAAAGACTGCAACCACTACTATTTTGAAGGCTATTTTACCTCCTTTGGTTACTAAAACCCTTTATGAACACACAGTTAGAAAAACACTACATGTATACAGTTTTGTACATGTAACGTGTTTAGACTGTAGTGTACATATGCACATTGACATTGAATGTTATCTCGTTGCACTGTCACCGCTACTACCTCTGCTTTTACCACTCTTATTTATGTATTGTGTCTATTTTTTAATGCAGTGAGAGTTGCCACAGACATTTCGTTGTACTTTGTATGATGTCAATAAAGATATATTTGATTCTATTCTATCCTCTCACCTGCTCTCCTCAGGTTTGCACTCTTCTTTTTCCTCCATTTTGGTCTCCACCTCCTTCTCCTCCACTCTCTCCGGATGTTTCCTCCTCTCTCTGCTGGCCGATCGACTCCTCGTTTGGCTTCCGTTCCCGGGTGATGACGCCTGACTCTTATTCTCTCCGTGATGCCTCCCCTTGCGACCCCTGACCCCTCCGTGACCTCCCATTTCGGGGGTCAACAAATCCAGGTTTTCAGGAGGTCTGAACTTCTTCACCGCTCTGTGTTGTCGCTCGCCGTTTAATCTGGGACTCCGGTGCTCGCTGTGAGTCGGATTGACTGTGAGTTTTTCACTCTCAGTTACAGATTCAGCTTCAGATTCGGGTTTAGCAATAGGTGCTTCAGAAGGGGGATTATTTGTAGGATCTTCACCAGAAAGAGTGGCATCCAAAGGCATGTCCAGAGACACAGAGGAGTTTGAAGCAGGGTTTTTGGACGGCGATGCTAAAGGGTCTTTTTTTAAACTCCCAGAAAGTGTGTTCTCCATGGTTTTTCGATGCAGTGACTGTGGACATCCAGGAGGGGCAGCGTTGGAGTTTGGGTTTCCGTCCTTTTCCTCGTTTTGGCTGTTGAACAATATCTCTCGACTGGACATCTGTCGGTGTCTCCTCAGCTGGCTGGTCCTCTGCTCCCACACCGACATGGTCATCCTCTTCCTCCTCTCCCTCCTGGACATGAAACAGTGAGAGGGGTTGAGAGGGAGGCCACGACCCTCCTCCAGACTGCAGGAGTAGGTGGGCCGGCTGCGGTGGATCGCTCGCTTCCTGTAGAGGTAGGGCCGCCTCCTCCTGCTACCACTGAGAAAAAGAAGAAGAAGAGGAACACATATCAGAGAAAATAAACATTTTATTATTAACAACACATTTACAATGGACAGTTCACCCGGAAACTTAAAATACATATATTCCTCTCCCTTCTAGGGCTGTTTATCAATCTAGATAGAATTTCTGAAGTAAAAAGCTAATGTTGGGCTATAAAGGAACTACAGCACGGTCACATGACTTCACGTCACCACCGCTAAGCTAAAGGAGGCTAATGTTGGGCTATAAAGGAACTACAGCACGGTCACATGACTTCACGTCACCACCGCTAAGCTAAAGGAGGCTAATGTTGGGCTATAAAGGAACTACAGCACGGTCACATGACTTCACGTCACCACCGCTAAGCTAAAGGAGGCTAATGTTGGGCTATAAAGGAACTACAGTACGGTCACATGACTTCACGTCACCACCGCTAAGCTAAAGGAGGCTAATGTTGGGCTATAAAGGAACTACAGCACGGTCACATGACTTCACGTCACCACCGCTAAGCTAAAGGAGGCTAATGCTGGGCGTGATGACGTTTAGTAGTCCCATTTAGACACTTGTTAGCCAATTTCGCAATCAGCTATTTACACCAGATAGTGGATATTGATACATAGCACAACAGGGAAGAGGACAAATATGTGCTTTTGATTTTAGGGTGAACTGTCCCTTGAATACACAGAAGGTTTTATCTCTGATTTATCTTTTATTTATTTATTTTAGTATGTATTGTTATTGAAAACATCTTTGTTTGCATGCTGTGAATCCTCAAAAGTCTCATTTGATTCAAAGTAAAGTTTCTGAATCTGTTTCGACTGATTTAAATTCTTCTAGGTTCCTTTTTCATTTGATAAAATACAATGAAATATGCACATTAAAACCAAAGAAAACAATATCACAGTACGTGTGCTAACAATGCTTGTGTCTGATGCTCAACTTTAGGAGCTGTTTTAAATCAACAATAACAAATCACTGGATCGATGGAGATGTAAAGTGATAAATTAAGCAAGCCAGGAGTTGTTGTGAGACTGTGATAACAAAAGGAGTAAGATGCAGAGCGAAACCAGTGGGAGAGATAGAAAGAAAAGTGGAATAAAATGAGGTTTGGAGGTACAGGACAGAATGTGAATCAGGCTGAGCGACAGAGATACTTACTGGGGCGAGGACTCTTGTGTGATCCGTGTTATCAATGAGCGATTGGTTGAAAACAAGACATTAGTGCTTTTGTGAGCAGAGACAAAACAGAACAGGAGACACACAGCAAAAGATCCGCGAAGATAAACCCAAACACCACAACTCATTACAGGCTGATAATGCCATGTGGTAGAAAGGTAAAGGTGCTTTAATAGACTACAAAATGCATCATTTGTATTGTATTCTGCGGTGGCCGACAGGTGCAAACCCATTACAACGCTCTGAAACTCTTCCATTAGGGGAAACACAATTATAACTGAATTCTACGGTGGCTGACAGGTTCAAAACGTGCTTCAACGGCCAAAAGTCTTCCATACAAAAGCAAAGACAAACAGACTCATGTACCTCATTCACACCAACGGTGTTTCAGGGCCGGTTCGGAGCTGGAGCTTGTAAAGCACCGGGTTTTCCTGTTCACACCACAGCGGAGCAGCCTCTTAGCTCCGGAATCCGGTTCGTTTCAAGCACCAAAAAATTGTCCGGCCGGAGCAAAAGCACCGCATACGTCACGCTTACGTCTCTTGATGGAGAAACTTAACAAGCAGCAGTAAACGGTTACGTCATGACGCACTTCACGTCACCACCGCTAAGCTAAAGGTGGCTAATGTTGGTTCTATAAAGGAACTACAGCACGGTCACATGACTTCACGTCACCACCGCTAAGCTAAAGGAGGCTAATGTTGGGCTATAAAGGAACTACA
>NW_011344318.1:4691-9399 GCF_000735185.1 Notothenia coriiceps
AATAATAATCATTTTATTTATAGAGTGCTTTTCTTGAAAACTCAAAGCTGGTAAGGATGTTTCTTATTTGCATTAGTTTTCGGCACATTTGTGATTTTATATTTGCATTTGTTTTTCGAAATCGGCAGCATGTTGTCCTCGGTGATTAATATTAGAAATTACATTAGAAGCATTTATTGTCAATATACAAGTACAACAAGAGAGTAAAGTTACTCCTTTTGAGGTGTGCCTTCGAAACATTAAGAATAGACAAACATACAACAAAGACACGCCAGCATTCATACATACATAAAATAATAACAAAATAGAGTGCAGGAAAATAATTCATGATCGCTCTGGGGAAGAAACAGACCGTTTCTCAATCTCGAGGAAACTGGCTTCCAAGCCAATATTTCAAGATTGCTACGTCATCGAGTGCCGCCGAAGGACTGTTCCAATCTCCAGCCATACTCGGAATTCCACCGAGGCCACGTCCTTGGTTTGGGGGTAATTTCCAGGCTGCACAATTGGTTAGACTTCGCGTCCTTCAAAATCCCACAAATGCTTTGCGCATGGACCAATTTCCCCAAATCTGTGGCCGGAAAATGTAAGGCGGGGCCTCTCATATGACGCATACCTGTACACTTGCTAGCCTTTATCTCTCTAAGGCTCTGGCCTGTTCCACTCTTCGTTTTCCAAATGCCAGGAAGGATGCTTGCCTAGCTTCTGAAGGAAGTGACTCGGAAGACATGTAGCATCCTCGACATTGAGAAACGGCCACTGTCTTTCAGTCTGTTTGTCTTTGCTTTTGTATGGAAGAGTTTTGGCCGTTGAAGCACGTTTTGAACCCGTCAGCCACCGTAGCATTCAGTTATAAGATCATGTTTGATGTTGCTACCTTATATTTCCACCTTGTTGAGACATTTGTCGTGAATAAAGTATGAATTTGAGGGTCTCTCGATGCTTTGCTGTGTGCCTCCACTGGAGCCAGGCGGCACATTGACAAACGAGATGGTAGCAGTATTAGAAACAACATTAATAAACATCAACAGTTAGAACAACATTGATAGGAAGACAGTGTTACTACAGTATGGGCACAGGTAGAAAACACAGAGATGGGCTCCGTCAGCAAACACGGGAAAAAAGTAGATAAATATATTTTAGAAAAACCCTTTGAAACAGAACCAGCACAGTGGGATGCAGCTCTGCACACCGCCCTCTCCTCAGAGCAAACACAGCATTCATAAGACATGCTAACAGAGCTAAAGGAATGCATGTGCAGAGAATCAAGATATTACAGGGTTCAACATTAATGTGTTTTTTTACTCGCCTGGTTGGTCAAATGCGTCAACAATCCACCTGTCCAATTTAACTTGCCCCTTACAAGTCATTTTTATTTATTAGCAGTTCAAAAATAAATGTTAAAAGTCTGACATTTTTTCATAATTCTCACTTTTTAAAAAAAGATTAAGTTTGTACTTTTTTTTAAAATTCTGACTTTTTTTTCAATATTCTCGATTTCTTCAAAATTCTCACTCTTTGTTCAAAATGCTCACTTTTTTCAATATTCTCACTTTCCCCCCCAAATGATCACTTTTTTTTTAATTATCACTTTTTTTCAAAATTATCACTTTCTTTCCAAAACTCTCACGTATTCAAAATTCTCACTTTTTTCAATATTCTCGATTTCTTCAAAATTCTCACTTTTTCACATTTCTGACTTCTTTCCTTAAAAATTCTGACTTTTTTCTCAAATTCGCTTTTTAATAATCCTCACTTTTTTTTCAGAATTCACATTTATTCGGTGTCCCGCACTGTTTGCACTCAAGAGACATTGGGGGAAAATATTACTACAATTATTTTTACATTTTTTGTTACTTTACAAATTAAGATTGCATAAAAATGACAGACCTCAAGTCAAGAGCTCAAGTCAATCATCTCTGATCCTTCAAACACGCAGATATTTCTCATGCCCGTCTGGAATATAATGAACAATTTCAGGCTTTTTTGCAATCGTTATTGTTGAGCCCTGTATTACTTTTACGATATTCCAACAGCATTTGGGCGAGGGTTGGAAGAAAAACTGTACACGTCTTGTACTGAAAAGCAGGCATGTGTGTAAGGTGTGTTTTTCTTCCCTTGGTCATGCTGATCGTATGCATGCGTTCTCAAAGTGAAACCAGTCTCCCGCATGCTGCATCTCTTTTTCTTTTAATGCTGTCATGCAAGTTTCTCAGAGGTCAACAGGGGTCAGGTCAGTCGAGGTTTCACAGCTGACCCTAAAGTTCAGAGTCTGATTCAGAGTCTGGTGTTATTCCCGTCTGATGCTTTCTGACAGGAGACTGCAGAGTTTCCCTTCTGCTCTGAACAGTAATATTGGGCATATTTGCACACAGGACTTTCACCACTGTGGTTTCTGCACTTTTAAAAGTATATCTGTTTAACCCTTAAACATATCTGTATATATCTAATGAGAATTCTGAGAAGAAAGTCAGGATAAGGAAAAAAAGGCTGAGATTTGAAAATTACGAATTTGAGAAAAAAAGTCATAATTTGACATTTGTAAAGATTGCAAAAATATCTGAAATTTGAAAATAGTGAGAATTTTCAGAAACATTTGAGAATTGTTAAAAGAAGTCAGATATTTTCAAAAAATCTGAATTTTGAGAAAAAAGTTCTGAATTTTGAGAAAATGTCAAAACTTTGAAAAAGAGTCGGTATCTTGATCTTTTTTTTCAATTCTTATTATTTAAAAAATATATATTTTATATAGTCAGGGTTTTCAGAATAAGTCAGAAAAAAAAGTCAGAATAAAAACAAAGTCTGTCTGTAAAGAAGATGATTAGGTCCACATAAAGCAAGTTCAGGCAGTAGGCGTCATGGGTTCAGAGTTTAATGTGTTTCCGTCTTATTCTGTTGCTGCTACAACACCTGACTCTAATCAATAAGGTAAAGAAAGAAAGACACAGAGCAAGAAGGTACAAAACGCCACGGTGATAAAAATGTGAATTCTTCCACATGCCCATGCAACAAAATGCTTGTTTCTTCACACACACAGCGAGCACACAGAGTCCCACTCTGCTGCATGCACATGCACTTCAAACACCTTCAGTACGATCAGGCACTTTGCAATCAATCCCCGAGTAAGAAAACACAATCTACTCTGCAAACCTGAGGACCTGAGTGTTGAAAAGACAAGGTCACGTTATGAACATATTCCACCGGTGAGAACAGAACAGATCAAAGCCTGCACACACTCTGCTGAATCCAGAATAATATGAATGTTATAAAGGTAACTGTTGTTTGTTGTACGGGCGCAAAAGCAACGTTTTCATCACAGTAAACAAAGCAGCCTGTGGACAAAGTGAGCTCCAATTCCCCGCAGATCCATTCAAAAAGAACTAATCAAAACAAAAGTGATCGAGCCACTCTAAGGACAAAAACCACCAGATTCAGAGACAGTTTCATTCCACAGGCAATAAACTGTTAAACACCTGAACTGTTGAAACGACATCCATAACATTCATCTGCTACTTAGAAGTTATTTATCTATTTATCTAATGTATCACTCCAATGGCTTGCATATAGACTCTCCTTTCACTATTTCAAACTATTTTTCTTTTTGTATTTACTTTTTAATATTTACTTGGACTATATGTTTCTTTTTATCTGTATTATTGTGTTGCACTGTTAGCTTAGCTGTGACCTAAGATTTTCATCGACATAACTACACTGTAGCTATGTTCGTATGGCAAATAAAGAACCTTGAACCTTGAACCTCTAACCTAAGGAAGATTTCAGTGCCTGGGTTTACAGACCATCTCTTTGGAAAGGGAGCAACTACATCAAGTTTTCTGGCAACGACAGATAGCTTAACACGTCTGTAACAACTTGACACAACAACAATGAGTTTTCCTGACACTGTGCACCAGCAAGGCCAGCAAGACGCCCCCCAGGACCACATTACATATGTTTGAAAAGCCTCTAACTGCTAAAGTCAGTTTAACAGAACGAGTGAAGTCCTTCAGGTTATAATCCACAGAAATCAGCGACACTCTCACCATGTCTAACGGCCCGTTCACACACAGGCATGAAAAAAATCTTTCAAAGCTTCGGGTGACGTAGAACATTTTTAATCTTCGCCGAAACTGCATTGTGGGGAGCGGAGCATGGCTTTGCAAGCATCGTGAGAATCAAAAGTTGAGCAATGTTCAACTTTTGATGCTCCCAATGCTTTCGAAGCTGGCATCAGCCAATCAAATCCCGTTTATGCAAATCCCGCCAGTACAAGCGCTAGCCAATCAAACCGCGTGCAAGCTGGGAGAGCCAGACCGCAGTTCATTTCCTCATATTCCAAACGAGAAATTACGGTAGCAAATCAACCGGTTCTTTACGACCAGAACTATTTACCGGGATACAAACCGGAGGAACCAGGCATGGAGGGAGGTGGCAGAGACAGTGGGTGAAACTGGTAGGTTTTCGCCTGTTTGGGGAGTTTATATCCAGTTTACTTCGTTTTAACATTGCTATTGCTTTGTATGTCGGGGGCGGGAGATTCATGTGATTGGTTGTTGGTCTCAAAAAATCGCCAAGCTTCAGACACGCCCAGCATCAAGATTTTTTTCATGCCTGTGTGTGGCCGAGGACGCATACGGCTAAACGCATAGGATTAACGCAAACGCAAAAAAGCTTCCGTCCACACCTTTATATATACAGTCTATGGTCCACA
>NW_011344319.1:0-7022 GCF_000735185.1 Notothenia coriiceps
GTCCATTTTAAGGTCGGTTCGTACTGTCACGGTTTGTGAAACAAGCAGGACCCAAATGCAGATATCAACTGAAACTTCCTTTATTTCAAGGCTATGAGATATATGTACAATGACAAAAACAGAACACTCACCGCAGAACTAGTCAGGGACAAAGACGAACCGACCAAGACAGACAGACAACCCAGAACTTAAATACACACAAGACTCAATCACACAACAAGACACAGGTGAGGAGGGAGGAGAAAACACAGGGGCCCAGGTGAACATAATCAGACAATTAGACACACCAGGGAAACTAATGACAAGACAATAACCCAAAGGGAAACATGACATGGAAAACAGCAAAAACACCCAAACCTACAAAACTATAAACGTGACATAACATGAGAATCGTGACAGGTTGGGGTGGTTATAGTAGAAAAAGCTCCCCTTACACAACAGGTACCATACTGAGAAAACCTGGTTTGAAGTTGAAATAATTGCACTCATGGCACTAGCTTCTCTATTTTCTATACACGCCGTCTGATCTAATCAGTCATACAAAATATATTAGTCACTACTAGGCATATACTGTATAAAATTGGATTTGACTAATCGTATAGGAAACGTTTTTTTTGTTGTTTAATCTGTTAAAAGCATATGTTTCACAACAAGTAAATAAAGTAAGGGAAATTGCCAAACATACATTTGTGGTAGCAGTTATTAGCCATGTTAGCTTTCTTGTATGGAAACGATGGTCAGTTGGTTGGTCGATCCAATGCTTTTGTCTGGAAAATATATAAACAACAATCATGAGGATATACCATTGAATTATGGCTAGACTTTCATGGTCTTTAGAGAAGGTTTCCTAACCATTGGGGATCCCCTGACTTTCCATCTAGAAATACCTTCAGGTCTATATTTGTTGATCTAGGTGAAATATATTTTGGATGGATTGTCATGATTCTCTTTTGAATATTTATGACATTCCTGTTCGTACAGAATTGTGTTCTTGTAATACTGTGCTGATAACTTAACATACTAAGCTAAGATACTTAAGCAGTCTTCGTAGGCATGTAAGCATGCTAATATTAGCCTGTAGCTCATAGCACCGCTAACTACAGCCTCACAAATCCACTGGCTGCTGCAAACTCTTTAATTCTTGGGGCATGAAGCATAAACAATGTAACATTTAAAGGAACTCATATTTGACTCCCTTTATTTGCGGTGCGAACGCTTGTACCTGCTTCTGAAAAAATAACTACAACGCTTTTAGTTGGATTTTAAAGCTTTTACTTTTTACCTGAAGGCCATCGTTGATTCACTACCAGATGTAAAGTCTAGATGCCATCATACAGACTGCTCCTATAAAATAAACAGATAAAGCTTTTTTGATCGATTGAAAATGCTTTAGTCTCTTCAACTTCAATTAATCAGCTTGTTATTTGGCATCTGGGTAATTGAGATTGGTCTACATAGTGTAACACATTGTGCTGGCTTTCTTGTGTTTCCTGTTTAAATATCTAGTGACCTGTAGGCAACCTTAATCGAGTTCCAGGATGTCCCCGAAAATATGGAGAATAGTTTGTTTTCACCACGTTTTTTACTTCAGAAGTGAGTTCAATGTGAGTTAGAGCCAAAAGAGCAGATATTCTGATATTGGGTTTCACTTCCTCCAGGGTAATCTTCACAACAGAAGTTGAAAAAACAAGGGCTTTATAATCTTACTTATCTAACAACCAACATCTTTTCAGATAGAGGACCCTGATACAAAATCTTATTAAATGGGGAATTAAAGTGTATCCTTTTATGGATCCTCAACACAAAAATGGTTAAATGCAACAGGTGTGAAATACAGGCTCACATACAGAAACACCCAAGCAAATCTTTTGCGAAAGTTTACTCATGCCTGCAGAATCATTTTGCCCATCCTTATGAGGAGAATATCTGGCGTATACCTAGTGACACTTTTGCAAATGAACACCCAGAGTCGTCAAAACAGAGCGTCACTTTGAGTTGAGAGTTGCTGAGCTGACTATGTGCAGGCTTCTGGAACAATAACTGACAGATAGTGACGTTATGCTGTAGTACGCAGCCGCTCCAAGTTTTGCAGTGCTCTAATGTTGATGCTTTTCACTGTGTGAACCTCCTCTATGTAGAGCGTGAAGTGAATAAGCAGACATACTGAGTACCTGGTGATGAGGCACCATATAAGGCAGCAGTCTGACGGAATGCACTGCAGTGAGATCCTGCTGGGTAGAGAGGAGAGCCCCTACAAGTAACCCAAACACATCAAACAAACTTTTAGTATAACAATTATTCCACTACTTGGATGAACATGTATTTTTTTTAAAGATGTAGAAACTTAGTAGAAACCAAAATAGTCCTCCAGGGCCAAATGACTCCTTAATAAATCAACCTTATGTATTAATGAGTGCTATTTGAGAGATGCAGCAGTAGTGTGTCATCTGAACCTGAAATCCCCTCGAACACTGAAGCCATACTGTCAGTGCACTTTAAGAGTCACCAGAATTTTTCCCTTTTTACCCCATTAATGACTTCCCTTATTTGCCTAAAGGAAATGTGGCAGATAGACGGAACGGTTGGGCAACAAAAAATCTGTGCATTGTATAAAATCAAAACTGAAATCTGGATGACTTGATAATCAAATACTTGACTCTTTATTATTCATGCTTTTATTATTTGTTTATCAGAACATAATTTATCAGACAACATTTCTGAGCAACACATTGCTCGTCCTAGAAATTAAAACTACAGCTAAAAAGAAGAGGTCCAAGTGGTATTCAGAAAAAATTGTCTTTTAACTTTTAAAACTTTTAAACATTGTTTAAAGGTTCTCTAATTTATATGATTATGCTAACATGGACTTTGTTAAATTTGAAAGAGGGTCACTCAACCAAACATGCAGTTTTTCTCAGCGTTTTAGCAACTTTCAGCTTTTTGTTTAGGTTTTTTGGCATGCAACTTTATAGCCGTCTGCATACTACCTGTCCAAACATTAGATAGACAAAGGTAACATTCAGCTAGTGAACATATTGTAGCATTTAGCAGCTCAAGATATGTTCCAAAAACAGAAACAAAACAGCTCACAGAAAAGGAATATTGGGCTTACATTAGCTAGGCAGCCATAAACAAAACATTTTGATTGATGTCTGGTAGAGGTAAAATAAGTTCACAGCATGCTAACGCATTCACTCTTTGAGTATTATATAAAGATAATAGGTCAATATTAGTTTAAAAGTAGTCTAGCTGCCACTAAACGGTCTTATACAATTATTATATAATTTTGTCTCCACGCACGACTGAAACATTTATCACTTAATTGGCGTCTTTACTCATTTTAAAGAGAGTAAACTGAAACTGGAAACATTGGCAGCTATTTACAGTTCATAGCTTGGCAAGTCCGTACTGTTTACTGATGAGCAGAAACCAAAAAAAGGAAACTTCTTAATGAAATGAAAAAAAGATGAAGACAAAAAGACAAAAAAGGAAATGGAAAAACAAGTAGTATAAAAGCTACATGGTATCCAGAAAAGGCTGTTGTTCTATCACAGGAGACAAAAGTAATCATCTAATGACAAAAATGTTCTGCTGGGACTCGTTACTGCAGGGTTAATGCTGAAGACTAATTGCTCCTGTCTGCCATTACTTTTGTCAAAACACTGAAACACATGGAACTATTTTCCTAAAAAAAAAATTCAAACCCTGAAAGCCACACAAAGACTTGCAGCCTGACCGTATGGGTCAATTACAACAACAGGTCCAGGGAGGGCAGCTTCAAAATTATTCTTTTAAAATACAAGCTCTATGTGTTGGACCTGCAGGCAGCTGCCATTGAATCACTCAGCAGGAGCTCTGCTTTGACAGCACTAGCTTCTATTGTACATGCGAGACAGTTCTCCTTTCAAATAAATCAAATGAGTCCAAGGGCAGGAAGCCACAGGATAAGCAAAAAAGGTTGATATTGGTGTGTAACCAACTGGATGGGATGGCTTGCTGATTTCGTTGAACAAGATGCCTATGATTTAAGGAGCTGTTGCATAAAGTTTGAAAATTGCTTTCGCATTGACTGTTGCAAATGCAAACAGCCTTTCCTTGCATGAGGACGCTTTTTGGCATTGGCCTACAGAAAGATTTGTTTTTGATAAACAGAGGAGAAACAGGTAGTTAGGGTAAACATTATTGATAGCTTACAGAGAGATACTGCTGCTTACAAGCGGCAACAAATCCCAGCAACCCTAACACCAAACACTTGGCCCAGTAAGGATGTACTAAATGCTAATATCAGCATGCTACTGTGACGCACACAAAATGCTTGGTCAACTTTAAGGGTATATTTGATCAAATGTAAATGTTTTTTTGAAGGGAATGTTACTTATGTGTGAGGAATACTGTCACATGAGCCACAGTGGTCAATTACTTGGATTGCCACCAGGAGGCAGTCTGGCAATTTGCTTTTTCTGTGAACTGTCTTTGCAAGGTTACTTGGTGTTTTCTCATTCTACTGAGCAAAGATGCTATGAAAAAAAGCACCTTTCGCCTTTGATTTTTAAAATGTTTTACAGGTTTGGGAAGTTTTAAGTACAACATTATATTCACGTTGGGTTAGCATGTTAGCAGTCTAACATTAGCTAATTATTGCTTATCACAAGGTACAACTAAGGATGATGACTGAGAATGCCATGGTTTTAGCAGGTTATAATAAACCAGAGTTTTTGACTGAATACAGTTTTAATCTGATGATGGCTCATGTTGACATTTTAAAAGGGTATTTTTCAACCTGAACCCTATTTTTTATGTTTCTGTGTCTAAAAGACAAATGGGGATAATAATTGTTTTATTTGACAAATAGGATTCAGGCCAAAAAACTCTTTAAGGGAAAAGAAACAAGAAGTTATATAATTCAACCTAAGGGTGTGATGACCATCACTACAGAATGTCATGACAACTGATTCAATGTTTCAAACAATTTTACCCAAAGACACATTATGTCTACTAGATGAGGGCTCATCTGAAACATAATAGGCTATCAAATAGGTCATTAAAATAAATATGCTGGGAATCATTAGTCTGTTTGATATTGTGTGCCAATCAAAAGTAGACGCCATGATATGTTACTGTAGAAGTAACAACTTTGACGTTGAAAGGCCACAGGACCACTTAAGTCAACAAGATTCATCATTTTTGTCAGTGTGAATATCTGTACCCAATTTTAAAGTAATCCGTACAGCAGCTGTCAAGACATTTCACTTGGAGCCAAAAATGACAGCAATCTGGTGTTGCTAAAGGTAAAAGTCAGGGACTCAACGAAATCAGCAAAACGACTTATAGGTGTATAACCATGACATCTTGCAGAGACACACAATGTCATGGCAATACATCCAAAAGTTATTTAATTCTGGACCAAACTGGTGGACCAGCCAGCCAATCAAACACTGGTATCAGTTGGCATGGCTACGAAACCAAACAGTAATTCTAAGTCTGTACAAGGACGCATAATCAAGACCTGAAAGTGCGCTTTCTTTTTATCTTGGCACACTTGTACCTGTATTGTCAATGACGGTTAAACATGAGTTGCAGACTTATTAAATAGGGTCATACTTCCTCTGACTATTCTACCACAAATAGGCATCACAGAACTGACACACTGCTTGATTGATGGGTATGCAGGTATAAAAAACATTGGAGTAATGACCTAATTGCAAACACATTGGTAATAAAACTGAGAAATTATTTTAAATGGCACAGGGAAGTATCTGGAACATCATGATCTGACAGATAACAGATGAAGAGCAATATGAGGTGTTCTGCAGGGAAAGCCACTGGGAATAAATTGTTTGGCATTTTAATGTCCTTTTGACGTTTGAGGTACAGACACTTTGGTTTGGCTGATCTAATGTTAATTTGGGCTAGGGGACAATTAAAAAAATCAAGTAGCTCTCCTAACAGTGATCATCTGGGCTTACAATGCTGTTCTGTGCTTTTAACAGCATATTGTACAGACTCTGATGTAGGGAGACAAGCTCAGGGACATGCAGGTGATGTTTGTATCCAGATGTTCTAACCAGCAGGCCACATATTTGTAAGACTAAAAATGAGCAAGCATGGGGAGCCTCAAGGGGTCTGTACAATCTAACCTTCCTGTTTACTATGAACATTAGCAACATGAAGGAACTGATTGTGGACTTACGTATGACTGAACTTCTTCAGACCGCTGTATCTATCCAGGGTGTGGGCGCCGAGATGGTCCACTCCTATAAATATCAAACCCAGTCTCACATCTAAACGTGTAATAAATACGTTGGTCCACAACTCGGGACGTAGTATTTCTACAAAAATGCCTCTGAAATTTTAGGATCCCTACGTTTTTTTGCACCATTAATTTCCAATGGCTGGCGTCTATGTCACGTGATCTTCAAATTTCTCCCAGCAGAAAAAAAAAAACATGGCCGACCTTCGTTTTATTCTCGGTGGAAAATGCCTATTTTAAGGTTAGTTTGGCCATTAAAATGCGTTTTGATGTCATTTGATGCGAGAAATATGAGTTGTTATTTCAGATTGTGTGCAGTGGATGTACATGATCTTTAGTTTGCTAGTTATTACGAAGATTACTTCAGGAAAGTGTGTCCATACAACGTTTTCATTGTTACCAAGGTGGTTGCTAGGGACGCTGCTATCGATATTATTTCTGTTATGTTGTGTAACTGTTTAATGGTGTTATATTTATTGCTACCCCCTTCCCCGTCAATTTATACTGTTGGTCCACAGCGCAAACTTATTAGTTTAACAAAATCCGCATCTAAAATTGCGGCATAGATACGTTATTTTCCCCTGTGCAATTCTCCAACCCAGTATCACATCTCGAATCACATCGTCATAAACAAATACCGGAAACAGACGTAGGCAAGTTCCTCAGCTCGGTAATTGGATGGTTTAGCCACAATGCACGTTGGGAAATGGTGTTTATGCCATGTGAAATCCGAAAACATTTTAAAATAATAAAATAATACTTTCTTCCACGT